>NW_020954596.1:42128084-42131545 GCF_900497805.2 Vombatus ursinus | reverse complement strand
TTGACTGATCATTGTAGTGATGGGAGTAAGATTCTACATTCATGAGATGGAAAATCTTAAGTTTTGGAGCTAGAAATGAACTCAAAAGATCAAATAAATGGTCCACTATGAAGAGATCACTTCCAATGTTTACTGCAGTGGCTACCTAGAGAGAATAAATGTAAAGCACTATAGGAATAGAACTTGACAATCTGTATCCCTGGCATGCAATAAAGAGCAACGGATTTGTGGTCAGAGAATATAGGTTTGAAACATGGTTCCTGCACTCATTGTCCTCATCACTTCTTTGCCCTTTAGTTTCATAATGTATAAATTAAGGAGATTGAACAAGGTGATTCTAATAACATTCTGGTACAAATTCTTACTTTCTCGCCCACATTGTCTTCTGGATTTTGTGGTATGTTAGCATTTCTCAATGCAGATAAAACATACTTTAACATTGACTATAAACTGCTTTCTTTTAAAAAAAAATGCAGCCATATTGTTATACTGAGAAATAAACATTGCATCTGACTTAGCTTCATGAAGAGTTCTGTATATGATGTTACTTAGAATTTCCTTCTAGAATATTTGTCAATGTTTCTGAAGCATAAAAGGGTAGAAAATAAAGGTCACTCTCAGAAGGCTAAGCACCTAGGATTCTTTTCCAATCAAGGATTAAGTGTCACCAGTTATAAAACATCATTTAATAAAAAGCACCTTGGCCAGTTTTTCACAGTGACTATGTGATCCTCTTCCTTCTACCTATTGTCTGTTGCACAACATTGAGTATTATTGATGGGTTCTGTGGAATGATCACATTTCTACTCAGTTCTCTCCATTTTATAAGCAATGAAGCTAAGTGATTCCTATTATAAAATGTAAAACATACATTTCTTTAGGGAATTGTTTGTCATGAGAATTCCTATAATATGATTTTCAGATTATTTATTATACAATGTCTATTATACAAAGACTATTCAAGTATAAGC
Source organism: Vombatus ursinus (assembly GCF_900497805.2). Taxonomy (NCBI): domain Eukaryota; kingdom Metazoa; phylum Chordata; class Mammalia; order Diprotodontia; family Vombatidae; genus Vombatus; species Vombatus ursinus. Next base: position 42,130,574 of record NW_020954596.1, on the reverse strand, counting down.
ATTTCCATGAAGATATATATCTCATCAGAAATCTGCAGTTTTCACAGAAATGCAATTCACTTTATGGAACAAGCACTTAATCTTTCATTTGTTTATACTGAAGTTTTTGGGTATTTCAGTGTGCTTCTAAAACATTTACAATTTCCTCTTAACTTTAGGGCTAGTAAATATTTCATGTACACTTTAAAATTTAATTCTCCCTATGTTAAGAAGGATGTTGTTACCTTTTGAAAAATAGTTTATAAATCTTCCTTCTATCTTGGAGAGCAGGTTTTATATTTGAATTATTAATTGGACCATTTATTTATTCTCTGACAGATTTTGGATTATCAATGTGTGCTTTGTTTAACAATAAACACTACAAGTAGGTAGAATCACAACTAATTATTTTTCCCTGAGATTATATATACGTTTTATATGAGCTATTTATAGGAAATAAATTTTGAATGTTAGGGGTTATGCAATTCAGTCCACTGTCTTTACTGGATGTCAAAGTAATTGCTCACAAATATACTCTATATATGTTGTAAAAAATACCTTTCTGCATGAAGGATAGAGAGTCATCATATTTATATCCTCACGTAAGAGCCCTGAAAGACTAAATGAGGAGGCTGAAATGGCATTAAGAAAACAAATTGAGAAGGATAGTTAGTCTAGATCAGGTATACTAAGAAAAGTTCATGTAGAAGGTAACAGAATTTTAAGGTTATTAAGGGATCTCTTGAGATAACTGAATGATGGAGGAAACCAAATGTTTTCAGAACAAATAAATCATACCGTATTAATAGCTAAAAAGGAGTTGAGAAAATATCAATAAATGCAGACCCACATGCTTAATATCTTATCTTTATATCTTTTATTTTTTTTTAAATGAACTCTTTCATTCTTCATTAAGGTACCAGAAAGGAAATGGTAGACATTCGCATGTGACATTCTATAGGTCACATCTCTTATAGTCACTCAGTTGCCATAAAGATGTAGAGAGTACATGATCCTGCTATGATTATCATTAGTAGATTCTGTGGAGAAAAGCATTGCTTCAAATTCTCTCTTCCTATAAGAATACCCTTATGAAATTTATTTGAAAAATGTAACAAAAATTATAAATTAGTTCAATGACCCTATGATTATTACTCATGAAAATATAAAAAACCCCCAACAATTATATGCTCAACAAAATTGTTTTCCCTAGTCATGGAAGATGCCCATGCCAAGTTTAAATAAAAGAGAGTTTGCCTATGGATGGCATAGAATCTCTGTAATATTTTTCAAGGAGATATTTAAGTTCATTATCCTTTTGCCTAGTCTTAAATCCATCATTATCTCTCTTTAGTTACATCAAAATGTTATTTTGACTTGAAATTGTAAGTGCAAAATTCTTTATATTCTCCATTAAAAGATACTGGAGGCATCAGGCTTAAATGGACCCACTGAACCAATGGAACGAGGCAATAACTACAAATACTTTCTTTTTCTCCAAGATAGACACATCAAAAGAAAGAATATCCAAGGGAAGTCAGTGTCTAAATGTTAAGAAATTTATTGGCATGCTAAAAAAAACTTAGTAGAAAGAACACATTAAATCATTTAATGTTGATGCAACTCTGGTCAACACATACTATCAAAACTTTAAAATAGATTTTAATAGATTTAGAAAATATCATGATATCCCATGTAATATTAATGAAATACAGTGTCTGTCACCCAAGTGGAGGTACAAAAATGTTCAATTGTTTTTATAAAAAGGTGATAGAACATTAATATGCATTCTTAATAATAATAAACATTTATATCATATTTCAGGTTTCACGCACGTCTTTGAAATATCTCATTTTATGCTCATAGCTCTGACAGTTAGTTACTATTATTAATTCCATTTTACAAATGAGGAAACAGGCATTCAGAGGTTAAATGGCTTGCCATGGGTCACACAGCTAGTAAATATATAAGGCTGTTTTTTGTTTGTTTGTTTTGCTTTGTTTTTTGGGTTTGTTTGTTTTTTTTTTTTTCTGGCTAGGCAATGGGGTTAAGTGACTTGCCCAGAGTGACACAGCTAATAAATGTTATGCTTCTTCAGGTCCTCCTGACTCCATGGACAGTGCTCTATCCACTCTGCCACCTCGCTACCCTGTGAGGCTGGTTTTGAACTCAGATATTCTTTATTCAAGGTCCAGAACTCTGTCCCCAAATCACTTAACTGCTTTTTGAAAGCAGATATTATAAATAAGTCAAAAGTCTACTTAAATAATTTTTGAGAAAAATAGGATTAAGTGACTTGCCCATGGTCACACAGCTAATAAGTGTCTAAGGCCATGTTTGAACTCAGGAAGATAGTCTTCCCGACTCCAGGTCTGGCATCCTATCCACTGTGCCACTAGCTTCCCCTATCTAGATCTTGAGATGTATGGATATAAGGAAATGTATTGCTGTGACTGTCTATCTATCTATCTATCTATCTATCTATCTATCTATCTATCTATCTATCTATCT
>NW_020954596.1:42046523-42128074 GCF_900497805.2 Vombatus ursinus | reverse complement strand
TCTGTCTGTCTGTCTGTCTGTCTGTCTGTCTGTCTGTCTGTCTGTCTATCTATCTATCATGCATATATACATATATAAATGAATATATGAATATACACCCATGCACACATAACACACACACACACACACACACACACACACACACACACACACGGCAACTATAACCTGAGTTCTCACCAGGCAAGTAGAAACAACAATTTCTCAACCATATTTGATCCTAGGTAAAGATCATACAATATATGAAATAACTAAATAACATATGGAATAACTCATGAGTTCAAATTGCTCAAGGAATATAAGATTCAGGCCTACGAGTCTCAGTTTCCTTATTTGTAAACTGGGTATAACACCACTTGCACTATTTCATAGACTTGTTCTAAGTAGACACTTTGTAAACCTCAATGTTTTATATTAATGTGAATTAATATTTCTACTTTGACACATGTTTTGATTCTGAAAACCTATCACCATACTCCCTCCCCACTTCACTCACACACTTGAAACTATAATTAGAGCATAGAGTCTTTAGGGAAAGGGACAAAAATATAGGAGTTAACTCTTTCAACTAGGATAAACTCATATCTCAGAGATTTCATCTGGCCTTGGAGGGATTTATCTATACACTTTCCCTTCCCTAGGGGGAAGAAATCTTCCCAGTGAAACTAATTGAAAAGCTACTTTCCTCTTTAAGTGAATTATCAGAGGAGGCAATAAATCTAGGAAACCTCTCCAGGGCAGGTTTTTTTCAGGCAAATGTATTTGTTTCAAAACTGTTGTGACTTTCATTTTTGAGTAGATTGAATGGCTAATAATTATATTGTGACCTGATCAGTGCCACTGGGGGATGCCAGTGTGGTGGATATAAGTAAGGGCTCAACCACAAAAACAATAATTATAGATGACAATTATTTTTTTTAATTTAACATGATGTATAATCTCTTGTTTGGACTACGTCTTCCCTTGAAAATGTATCTTGTTGTTTTCACATTAAAGTAAGCTTTGGTGCATTTGCAATAAAAAAAAATTCTAAATTTTTTGTGATTGATGAAGGTACAACAATATAAATGGTTTGCAACTTATAAACTTACAGACATCATAGTTATCTTAATACTTGAGTGCATTTAAAGATATTTTAAACATATTTTATTTCAATGGCTTAATAACAATATTTAACTACTAAATTGTAATATTTGATTTGAAGTGTGTTTTAAGAATAGATTGCCTAGTTATCAGTCCTAAAAAGTTCACAAGTCTGTTTTGTTTTCAGTTGAATATGCTATTATACTCACTATCCAGAGAATACATATTTAAAAGACCACAGGTCACAATGATCCATTTTTATTCCAACCAAGAAATATGACTTAGATGCACATGATTTTGTGAAAGTAAAAAATATAATCAAGAATTCACATGTAATATCTTGCCTTTGACAACCCTAACATATCATCATTTAAATTTCACCATGAAAATAATTGCCTAATAACTAGAGTCCAGAATATATATTTTTAACATCTATTAAAATGATCAGTAGTGGATAAAATAAACAAGCACCACTATTCTGTGACATGATTCATCTTCTCGTCTTGAGGTGGCCTCTAGTGAAGATGAAGACCACAAAAGCAATCTTTTCTCTTCTACCATCTGTTACAGGCATGAGCACAGTAAGCAGGAAGACCTTCATCATATTTTTTAATTAATAATGGGAGGAAATAGGAGAAAAAATTACTTTAATTGATGACAATGTTTTTGATGTCCACCTTAAGAGATCCTCAGGAATTTTTTCTCTATTCCTTTTCAATGTGATATGCCTCAGATTTTTTTTTTTCATTTAAGTAGAAGTTGTAAATAATGAAATGTGACAGGAATGTCAATAATTCATGCAAAATCATGTTGTCTAAGTAATTGATGAAAGCATTATGTGTGTGTTCATTCAGACTTATTGTCTTGTAATATGACAATTTGAGCCTGAGAGTTGCAAGGATTAGAAAGTTATCAACAGATTACAGCCAGCTAGGTGAGTATTTATTCCAAAGGTAATATTACAATTTTCAAGCTTTTCAGGACAAACATGCAAAATCTTGATATGGGGATTGGAGGGATGAAATAAGAAATTACTTTGCTTTGGGGAGGGGGATCCTCAAAAGAATTAGATGGTTTAATGCCTTTTCTTTGTAATTACTTCTTTGTTAAATCACAATGGTAATTTTGTTGTTCTTTTTGAATGGGATGAATAAATAGTTAAGTTGTCAAAAAGATTCCAAGGATTTCTAGTTTTTAATACATCCTTCCTTCAACTTCATATTTGACCTATACTGACCTTTGTAAGTCCCACATTTTAGGAAGTATTTTAGATTGTGGTTTGTAAGTATTAGGAGTGCTCTTTCTTGAGCACTTTTTTTTTCCTTTCACATATTTTATTTTATTTTTTGAAAAAAAATAATTACCTGTCTTTTAAATATCATAATTTCCATTAATTAGTGCTTAGCCTTCACATCTGTAAAGCAAAAGGTGCAATCAGTTTGTCTTGCATATTTGTTAGTAATTTTTTATCTTGTTTTTTCTTTAGCAACTTTTTATTTACTCATATTTCTCTATATTTTTTATCTATCTTTTTCATTATCAAAAGTAGAAAAAGAAATTATAATTTCTATAAAAGTTCTACTTTAATTCTTTATCTTGTCCTTGTTTATATTTTGTATTCTCAAATGCTATTACAATGAAAGATAAGAACCTCAGGTTCTGTTGAAGTCAAACATCTCTCAATGTCTTAAAGACAAAATCTCTGTGACTGTGAATGTTGAGTAAGGCCCAGCCTGGCTAAGTCTGGTTCATTTCCTAAGGGTTTACCAACTTTGTTGCTGAGTTTTTCAGCAATATCAAATTGTGGGAAAAAATACAAAATAGCACCCATTTTTGAATGATCTGTCTATACTTTTTGCAGTGATAGTTAAAGGGCATTGCATAAGGGGACAGAGCGTCCTGAGTATCACAGAATACAAAGGCCATTCAAAATATTGCTTATGTTTTGATGTTCTTTCTAAGTGATTTATATTTTAAAAAGAGTTTATATACTACTGGAGGAAATGAATCTTAAATCACATCAAATTTTCACATTATTTCCTTTGGTTTCATTTTTTAAAGTTTGAATTTGAAGCCTCAAAGGTTTTGTTGAAAGAAGGAAAAAACAATAGTTTGGCATAATTAGTTTTATTATATACAAGAAGGCACCAAAAATCATTAAAAGTGTATCATGTATAAACAGACTACTATGAAAATAATTGTAACTTATGAATTATTCTATTACAGAGGATGAAGAAGTAGCAAATAAAATTATGATGAACTCGATAAGATTGTCCAAATTAAATAAATATAGATCTGGACTTCTTGGTAACTTCAGAATGATGGTGGGAATGAAGCAGGATGGTGATAATCATAATAGATAGTGTCAGTATTAAATACTGAAAGAAGTTAAAAGCCAATAATAAGTTACGTGCCTCTGCATCTTGAATACTTTCTTTGGTAAGAGATTAAGGAGAGACTGTGGCTTGAGAACTCTAAGCTGCAGAAGAGTTAAGCTGTTCAGGTGTAAGCAGTATGTCAAAACATTGAGTTTGTGGGACTGGGAAGTAGTGAGGGACACGCAATGATGCCTAAGTGGAGGCTGGTGGATGAGGGGCTGTAACTGGCTCAGGATGGAGACTCAGTAGGTCAAAGCATCAGTGTAAATAAGTAGTGGGATGAGGCCTTTGAGGGGCCCCTGCACTTCTAGCCAAGGGGAGGTAGAAAGACTCAGTCTCAACTAAAAAATAAAAAGATTGAAAAGTGTTAGATATGTTTAGCACTAGAAATGAATTTAAGAATACCCCAAAGGACCAAGCTGAGTCAATTGAAACAGTGATTCTTTTTTTTTTAATTTTAATCCATAAATCAAAGAAAATAGAAAAAAATATTTCAAAGTAAAATTAAGCAGAGTAAAAGCAGTGACTTGCCTAAGCTCTCTCCCAAACTCCTCCAAATACCTGTAAAAATGGTTCTAAACAAATTCTAAAGCAGCAGAACCCACAAAAAGACAAAGTGAAACAAATTTCCAGCCCAAGACAACCTGGATGGTTGATCAGAAAGGTTTATCGGGCGGGGAGAGGAATGCAGTTTGGTGTCAGCACGCAGTCAAGGCAGGCCTCAGTGAACCTTGAACAGGCCTCAGAGGACTGAACCATGGACAGCTGTGGTGGTTTCCAGACTTCTCAACCCATGAACACCAAAGACAACTTAGAAGGTCAGTGGGAAATGTTTGTGTCTGTGGTGAGAGGGAAGCGTGGGGGTCCTGGTCCTGGAGAGGCAGGTGGCTCCTGAGCTTCTGGCCCACAGACTGAGGGGGAATTGAGTGGCTGATCAGAGGGGGATTGCAGGAATCTCTCTGCTGGTGCAGAATTCTCTTGCTTTGCCTGTGCTTGGATCTGGGCCACAGTTTCTGGATGGCAGTCCTGGGGTGAGTAAGAGCACTGGCGTGGTGGAGCTTGTAGTGGCTGTGGAGAGAGAATCCTCCTCACAGTTCCAAGACAGAAAAGATTGCTTGTGGTCACTCATAGACCAGAGCCCAGGCCAGGAAAGGAGTAAATACCTTGTCCTTGATCATAGCACCTTGGAAGAATTGAAAATTGACAGGTCCCTAGAAGTATCTCTGAAAACAACTGTACAAAACTCCCAAAGCTTGGGACAATACATTCTCCACACTGGAAGCAGAAACCTACCTTAACAAAAAGTTTATAACTCAAAGTAAAATTAAAAAATTTTCATCAATTAATGTGTCTGGTTCATCCAGTGTTAACACTAAACACTAAAATTCACTCACACATATGATTATATATAAATAGACAGGAAATTACTACTTACAAAACAAACAAACAGAAAAACAACATTTCAAAATTAGTGTTCTATCCAGCCAAATATTTGACTGAATAAAACAAAGGTCAAAATCCATACTAAATCAGAAGAAAGGATAAATGTAATAAAACACTATGTGTAATTTTAGGAGCTTCAACCCTCTATGTTTAAAGACATCATCAAATAAAAAATGAAGAATGACAAAAGTTTTTAAAAATGACTTCAAAGATCACTATTTCTTCAGGAAATTTAAGTGATGGAAAACAGTCACTATAACAAGAAGGCCAAAAAAAATCTTAAGATCTGCCTCAAGCAAAATTACTATTGCAAAATATAGAAATATGACAACCAATGTCAATACTGGTTTAGTTTACAAACTCATTTGATATATATGGAGTTGAATAATTGACAATTATGAATAGTTGACAGGAAAATAAGCCTACAAATAGCATAATCTAGGAATTACCTAAGCTATCTCATACTAAGAATATTAATAGAAAAATCTAGAAGAAGATCAATAAATGAAAAGTAAAATGGTAAGGTACACTGATGATTCTCTGGTGATCTACTCTCCACGTCTAACTTAGATTGTGAAGCTTGAATTCATATCCAGGTTCTGCCACTTATAATCAGTTATAATCTGTGTGACTTTGGGTAACTGACAATATCTCTGGACCTCAGTTTCTTCATCTGTAAAATGGAATTAGACTAAATGAGCTTTAAGGACCTTTCTGCCTAAGATGAAATACAGGGAGAGGACATACGTGTTCAAGGTAATACAAATTTTGTGAAACTCAGGGATCAATCTTCAAAATAGCTTAGAGAGGGGATGATACCAACATAAACAATCTCGGATGGCACAGCTAACAAAATAATACATGATCAAGGAAAGATCAGCAACTATTGACACTTATGTCTTACTTGTTATTCCTCCAAAATCTTTGTGACAATATTCTGTGCACATTCCAAAGGTACCCTTGAAGAAAATATGAAAAACGAACCATCAGGCTTTCAAATACAATTTTATACTATACAGGATGTCTCAAATGTCTTAGCATATTTAAGGTATTATAACTTAAAACTTCACTAAGATTTTTGGGATATGCTGTATATCACATTCATAGCCATATCATTGACTGAGAGAGTTGGAGAAAATAAGATCCATCTATTATTTAATACTTACAGAGAGAGAGAGAGAGAGAGACAGAGAGAGAGACAGAGAGAGAGAGAGAGACAGAGAGAGAGAGACAGAGAGAGAGAGAGAGAGAAAGTGGGGCAATTGACTTCTTAGATCAAGATGTAACCTGAATTGTTTTTTTTAATAAAATACATTTGATTCTGTATGCATATAAAAATATAAAATATTAGGACAGTGGCAACCACAGAGATATCTTTGTTCAATGATCTCCAGAGCATCCACATCAAGTGAAATATAGATAGGGAAACAAGTTCAACAAAGGTGTTGGCTTAATATTGAAGTTAAATGGGGAATTTCCTTCCAATGGAAGGGCCCTCCAGTTGCTTCTGTTTTTAGATGATATTGTGCTGATTCTGTCAAGTCCCAAAAGATCCTGCATTGCTTGCTTCCTGAAATCTTGAGAAAGATTATATACTATATCTATATCTATCTGTATATCCATATCTAAACATCAATATCTATATCCATAATCAAAAAGGTATTGGATTGAGATCAAGGACTTGGTTTCTAATACCATTGATATTGTTTACTTGGACAAATCACTTTGCTTCTTTGAGTCTTAGTTTCCTCATCTGTAAGATGAAGAAACTAACTAACATGATCTCTGGCATCCTTTCCATCTCTAAATTTCTGATCACTTCAAAGAAAGTCATATAGTTATCTGAATTAGAATGCTCAAGTTGATAAAGAAATATTACCTATGTTTAGACATGAAGGTGGAAGGTCAATATCATGATTTAGTGGATGATGACACACATTCTAACTTTTACTGGATGAATAGTAACATGAATAGCTAGAGGAAAAGGAGGACTAGTTATATTATAAGAAGGAAGGTTAATTTCTATATATTCAGAATATTGTGCTGCTACAATGACATATTAAAAGCCTTAGAAAAAGTACTTTAATGCATTGCACGGATATTTTGTGAAGAATTCTGCAAATTTGTGAAAAAGAATTACTCCAGTACATAGTGCGTTTGGTCTGTGCCTAAAGTAATGGGCCCATGGATTGACTAAATAGTTGATGGTCAGAGATCATTTCCTGCTCTGGCTCTCTCTCTCTCTGTCTCTGTCTCTCTCTCTCTTTCTGTCTCTCTGTCTCTCTCTGTCTCTCTGTCTCTCCTTTCTCAGTTGATTTTTTAAAATACTTGCTACATAACAAAAAGAAAGAGTCGTACAACACTAGGACAAGCAAAAATTATTTAAGGCATTAATTAGATGAATCTTTTATCTTTAGCTATAGAATATATTAGCTATCTAAGGCTTTGCAATGCAAGCTTATACTTTTCAGGACATTATTGCCCTTTGCACAATGGACATCTAGTTTAAAGGCACTTTTACTATTCATTTGCTTACTAGGCATGTAAATAAGGATGTCTAGAAAGATCAGAAAAAAGTTTTTAAATCTCATACCAAAAGCATAGAAACAACTAAGCTTTATTTTTTTAAGATTTGAAATCTTTATTTAATGAAATATTCTACAATTAGGTATTATTTACAGCAGCATAGCACTTAGTTCTATGAAACATGGTCTAGCATCACAGTCTTTAGGAATTTCCTTAAAAATAAATACAGATGAAGCAGCTAGGTGGCACAGTGGGTAGAGCACTGGCTCCGGTTTCAGAAGGACCTGAGTTCAAATGTGGCCTCAGATCAAACACTTGACACGTACTGGCTGTGTGACCCTGGGCAAGTCACTTAACCCCATTGCCTAACCAAAACAAACAAACAAAAAAACATAAATACAGATAAGAGCAGATGAGTGGCAGGGAGAGGGGGAAGGAGTTGGGACCTCCTATTTTGCTTTTCAGATACTTGTTACATAATATGACTAACTCAGTACATGATCTACCTCTAACATATTCATCAGCTATCAGCCCCCATGGATACCTTAAAAGTTTAAAAAAAAAAAACCTTAAAATACTTGTAAATTCTCTTCTGGCACATGGTATGAAAGGGGATTCAGAGTCAAGGTTCCAGCATTTTTCAATACATAAACAATTCAAACATCAGAGCCACTGGGCCGAAGACATACAAATGAAACGTGAACCCTGTGGCGTGACTAAGAATAAAACAGATAGTGCATATTGAAAGGTCTGGAGAATCTGAAAGATATAGCCCAAATCAACAAGCTTCTATTTTATCTTCTCTGGCAAGACTACATGGAATAAGTAATCCTAATCTCCAATAAAATCTCATTTCTCTATACTTAAATCCATTCTGAAAAGTCCAACATGGTGTTTGAGGGTAGGAATGAGGAGAATGGTGAGTCTTATGATTGTGTGTCTTTTCAATACCCTGACAATGGCTTGGAAAAATGGGTTCTGACAGCCCCTCCTGCAGGCTGCATGTGCTTTTCTAACATTTGGTGTTCGCATTCTCCTTCACTCCAATCTTTCTCAAGTAAACAAACTGAAGGTTCCAGTTCTCAGTACCAATTTTGGAAGCAGACATGCTGTGAAGGGAAGAGGACTGAGTTTCTTAGCAATTCAGTTAAAAAAGATATAGGCAAATAGGTTCCTCATCATTCTCTTCACAAAACTGGATCAGATTCCCTCCCCCTCCCCTTTTAACCAACATAGTCTCTCCTGTGTCATATTAACATTGCATTCAATGTCAGAACAATAAGACATTAAATACTGGGTCTAAAAATACTCAGTACATGCATATCTGCAAAATCTTTGTAAAATCTGGTCAAGTAAGTACTTGTTAAAAAATCAATTCATCCTTTAAAGTCCTATGCCAATGTATCATTCTAAGAATAGAAAAACAATGTGATACAATTGAAAAAGAACTAAATTTTACAATCAGAAAAATTGAGTTTAGTCTCAGCTTCAAGACTTACTAGCTATATGACCTTGGGCAAATATAGTTGTTCTGTCTCAGCATCAGTTTCTTCATCTGCTAAATGGGTACAATATTATTTTCACTATCTAATACCTCACGGGATATTATCAAAGACTTCTGTAATCTGTGTAGCATTACACAAGTATTAGTTATTCAATTAGTTTGTCATCATTGCAACCCAAACCCTATGTGCTCAACTTGTTCTTTTTGAAAATATCTTAAAAATGAAATGTCATTTGGTTATCTTTTATTCCCTCTTTTTTTCTTATTTGTCCCTTTAATTACTAGGATGCCTAAAATAGAGTGTGCAGTTTTGATATTTCTTCTTTAGTTGATAGTGACATTTAAATAAGTAACATGATTTTCAATGTCTTTATCTAATAAAGATAATGAGAAAAGTAAAATTCAAAAGTTAACAGCTGATGCTACTGTGAATCATCCAAAGCCTTGATTTTCTTGATTGAAACATGCTGCTACTAAGGATGCTACTATTAACACTTTGGCAGATGCTGCTAGAACCCCATTGTTTCTCCCTTTCTCTCTCTTTTTTTGACATGTGTGGCATAAGTATTGTGTTTGAGAGTATTAATTTTCTTTGAGCTTTATGTTAATGGCACCTAAAATCGTCACAATTTGACATATCACTGGCAAAACATGTAAATTGTCTTTTGGGGTATAGGTCTTTCCTTTTCTGGTTTAGTGGACTCTTTGTATATGTTTCACATCTAATTAAAAAAAAACAATGTCATTTCTTTCATTATGACAACGCTTTTTCTCAGCAACTATAACTTCAAAAAAATCTTAGTATTTATTAACAAAGGCAAGCAGTAAAAACAATAATCATACATAGAACAACAAACTCAAAACTATTTCTACTAGATTATGATGTGCATTTAAATAGACAACCCACTAACATAGTCATATACGTATTGGACTTTCTGGGAAATAAGATTTGTGGGTAATCCATAGGACAATAGAAAGACACAGGTAGGGGGTAAACACTATTGTTACTTATTTTGTGTATGAATTGGAGTAGAAGATATGACAGAAAATACATTATTGAAAAACTAGTTGGGTTACTTTTTCATTGAGAATAAGAGGTAATATGCAGACAACTTGAGAACTGCATTGAAGATAAAAGACTTGAAGGACAGCCTTGGACAGATCATGCCTGGAGGATTATGGAAGGATATGGGTAAGAATTACAATAACAATGTATGCTTGGATTGCAGTCTGCCCTAACTGAGGAAATAACAGACCAATTAGACCTTAGTTTCTTTAAAAAGTGTTTTAAGACTTAACAAGTTAATGACAACAACAAAGTTCTATTTGCTTCTGATTTCTTTTTCTTTTGTTTAGTTTTGCTCTGATTTGTTCCTTTTATTTGGTTAGATTATCATTATGGAAATGATATGTGTATCATTGTTCTGGTTGTGATTTGTGGTTTCAACATCGCTGCATATGCATCCATGTGCTTCTCTGAATTCTTTATATTCACATACTGTTATAATGCAATTAGAGTCAATAATGTTATAATTATTCAGCCATTCCAAAACACAAAATCTGTGGGTTATTTTCTGATTAGAGAGTACTACAGATAAACCAGCTATGAATATCTTTGTACTAATGAGAACCTTAGTTTATGGACAAGAAAAGTAAGGAACAAATTCTTTTCTGTTGTCAAGTGTGGCTAACTTTCATAGAGCATTAGCTTTTACTCCTCTCAATTGAAAAGTGAACATAATAACACTTGGATTGTGGATTTGTCACAGTTCTTTTGAGAAAAAAAGTAAAATTAATGCATTCCATAAACAAGCAAAGAATACATGATTTTTTTTTTGGTTGTGGGGGCTTCCTCATCATTCTACAACTTACAGACCTAGAGAGTTGCTCTGAAAAGTTGAATGACTAGTCCATGTTAACTCAGCAAATGTCAGAGACAGGAAGTGAACACAGGTCTTCCTGAATCCAAGTCCAGTTATACTGCACAATATTTCTATATATAAATTAATTGTTCAAAATTTATTGTATCCTCCATCTCAAGGACATGTAGGGGATATACCTTTCTTGTTGGCTATGCAACAAACTCTTGATTTTTCTTATGTGGATAGCTTGGGCGAGAGATCATATGAAGGGAATTATTTTGTATAATTGAATCTTCTTCTGCTTCTCATTCCCTATTCATTAGTCAGTCCGCAAGTGCTTAAAGAATTTAAACTTAGTTGAATATTAAATTACATAAAGCAAGACTGAAGATGTAAATCTACTAATCTGCAATATAAACTCCACGTAAAAGCTTCCAAAGCCAAATACAAATGATTTTTTTAACATTCTATCAAAATGGAAGTAGACACAATGATGTGTAAAGAATGGTGAATTAAAAAAAAAACCTGAGTTTTAGTTCTATTCATGCTAATTATTTGTTATATGGCTTTAGCAATTGGACCTCAGTTTGCTCATCTGTAAAATGAAGACAGTAATGTTTAATTACTTAGCTCAAAAGTTGTTAAGACCAAACTTCCTTCCTTCCTTCCTTCCTTCCTTCCTTCCTTCCTTCCTTCCTTTCCTTTCCTTTCTTCCTACAAAGTATTTTGAAATGCAAAGAGCACTCTATAAATGCATGCAAAGCATGACTTTTCTGGGTCACAATACTACTCTGTTCTCATAGATAATTGAGAACTCGAGTCTTGTCTAGCTTTATGATTCTATGATATAAGTGCAACTGCTTTTAAAAGAAATGTCCTTTGAAGCATGATTTTGTGATGAACCTCTAACAAAGAAGCTGAAATAAAGTGTATTATGAGCATTTCAAGTACAATAACATATCCCACAGATACTGATCTTTGGGCTTAGTGCTCAAAAGGTACATCTCCCTATGCAAGACCAATATTTCTGACATAGTTTAATATTTTATGGGGCTGAGTGAGGATCTGCTTGAGTGAATCTAAAAGAAGAGTCAGAAAATAGTATAGTATTTGTGGGCAGTTTGGCAGAGAGCCCTTAAAGCCAGTATGAAGAGAGTTAATTTGATATAAAGGTCACTAGAGAAGGCATCAGGGGGATTTAGAGAAGGGGAGTGATGGATATGGCTGAGGCTATGAGTGATAATAATTTTCAGGGTAGCATTTTGGACTGTTTGGAAAGGTTACAGAGTGGATGTGATGATAAGGCTGTGGTATTTCCATCAAAAGGTAACTGGACTTGGAAAAGACCCAGATACTTGGAAGACAAGGGAGGGGGCATGATTTTTGAAATTGTTGAGAAAGCAAGAACATTGCATTGCATTAATGTACAGAAAAGACAAAAATACAACTTTAATGTTCAAAATATGCAAGATTCACTTTGTGTAACTATAGCAAGATAAGCATTTATTCTGAATAGATTTTTCTTAGTGAAATTAAATCAGAGTGAATAAAATATTGGTCTTGCATATGTAGACTAGGTAGCAAAACTTCTGAAAAATCTCCCTACATCAACTCAATTCAATTTAACAAATATTTATTGAACACCTACCATGTGCCAGGCACTATACTAAGCTCTGGGGATACAAATAAGAAAATGAAAAACAGTCCCTGCACACAAGTAGCTTACAGTCTGGTGGGGGAAGGCAATATACAAAAGGAAGCTGAAAATGGTTGGGGGAATTGAAGAGAAAACAGGGGTGCCAAGCAAAGGGGCATCATACTCTACTGTGTTGAAACCAAACAGAGTTGCATGAGAAAAGTGGATTGTTCAAATGTTGCCTTCAATAAAGAAAAAGTTTGGGCTGAGTTTGTTACAGCACTCTCCAGCCTTCTAATCAGAGGGGAGAGGAGACTGAGGGAGGGGGTAATGGCAGAGTTAGCAGCACAATGATGATATCTGACATGATCGGCTTAATCTGGGAAGGGCATCTTGTTCTACAGAATTGGTACCAAGCAGAGCTGCAGATGGAAAACAGACAAGTTACATATATCTATATATTTCTTATATTTATATGAAATTGTATAATTAGGCATGTTTTTTTAAGGCACTGCCTTCTGCATGTAACCTCTGTTGAAATATAATCCCTTCCTGAGAGAAGCAATCCATTAAACCATTATTAATCAGGAAAAATTACAAAGAGCCACTCTACACTTTTTATGTAATCTCTTTATATAATGTATACCATCCAAAACTTCATAAGTGGAGACTGAACCAAGTCACTAAGGTACTTGATGTCATGAAAGCTAATGCAAGACCTGCAGGAACTTAGATGGAGCCCTGTGGAGGATTTAAACAAGAATTTAGACAAGAGTTGTGTAAGATGAAGAGGCTTGGGATTATGGTGAGGAGAATACTTACAATGATTAGATTACAAATCCATTGAAATACTAAAAAGACATTCTAATTTTCAGTAGTTCTACCAGATAGTTATCCTTTAATGTAGCTAGCTACATACAGAATATTGAGAAATGAAAGGTTTAGATGAGGGAAAATAAGGATGATTCTGGAACATGGATCATTGCCTGGGGAGGAAGATTAGTAAGGGGATTGCCAGTGGGTGTCGCAGCCTGTCCATTGATAATTTGATGGCACCTACTGAAGAAGGACTAAATCAAAGACTACTGAATATAAACTTCACCTATATAAAAATCTGGCTATATTTACCTCAGGATATGTATGGAAAGGCCCTTAGGGGTACTGGTGGAGCAGTAGTTAGAACTTGAGCATAGTTATCTCAAGCCAATGATAAGTTATTAATTTGCCTATATATGATACACGATTTCATGAATTTACAAAATATTCTTTGACCTCAAATTTTGGAATAATTAAGATAAAAACAATATTTCTGTATAAAATAGATGCACAATTAAGGCCTAATGTTGTGTTTCTGGAAATCAAGCACATTTTATTTGTACACAGACTCAGGTAATAGCATAAGCAAGACTGAATCAGATGAGAAAAGGGAAGGTAGGAGAATGGCTGGAGGAGAGGGCAAGCATAATAGTAAGCATTTCAGAATATTCAGTATAAAAGTGGAAAATGCTTTGAGAATAATAACTATCAAACAGATATAGGTAGCCATTCAGAAGAGAAAAGTAAGTTTGTGAGAATTTGTATTAATTGACAATAGTCATTGTTTTGAGGTTGTTTTTGTTTGTTTTTTGGTAAACACTCTGAAGTATAACATATTTCTCTTTAAGAACATGTGTGTATATATGTACGTGTGTACACATGTAAATATATATGCATATATAAATATATGCATATATATCTGTCACAAGTTTAGAAGAAAGACATAACAACACAAAATAATTGGAGCAGAAATACATTTGTTGCCTCAAATAACTAAAAGACTGTTCTGTGTTTTATAGGAGAGCTTCTAAAAGCCATTAGACTCCTTAAAAGGGTCTGCTTCTCTAAGTGTATAGATACAGATGTTACTACAGAATGTTTATGAAAAATCTATTTCAGCCACTTTTAAAATTTCCTAATGCTACTTTCATTTTTAAGCAGATTTAATTCTGGATAAAACCAGAGCTTAAAGGTCATTTATTATATCCTCTTAACTGACAGGATTCTAGAATTTCCTTAAAATTAAAAAAAATCTAAATCCTCAATATTAGATTAAAATATACACTTGCAAACATACATGCATACACATCTACATGCATATATACATACACACACATGCATATATGTATTTGGTGGGGAGGAGAACAAGGGAGTAGTTTGGAGCTTCTCTGTGGTATACCTCTTAGGACACTACATGGTAATTTTTTTTTTTTACTTAATTGCTATTAGTCACTAGGTGCTAAATTCAGTTGTTTCTATGCTGCTAAGTGACTCAAGTGCTGTTAGCATCCTGAGGTAAAACCCTGTTGATCCTGTTCTAACTACTCTGCCCAAATTTTAGTTTCTTGTTTCCCGTCCAATGACTTCATCATGTGATGATCTCAAACTGGAACCTGATCAGACACTGCTGAGGAACATCACTATTCAAAGATTCTTCCTCCTCTGTTCCCTGGTAAGAATATATGCAGTTGATTCTTAATAAAACCTGGTAACTAACCATTTGCGTAGATATGGACAAAGCCTCTTCAAAGAATCTTCTTAGCTGAAAAAAAAATTTTTCCTAAGTTCCTAGGAGCTATAAAAGCTTTAGTTGTTGAAGTCCTCATTTTGCTTGAAGCCTCTTGACCTAGATGCACATCAGAAGATGACCCAAGGAAAAATATTGTTTGTGCATTTGAAAATGTATAATCATTCTATTCCTCTGATGTTAATGTGTATTGTCTCTGCCTGCATCCTTTCTTGTGGGTGGAAAGTTTGGAAGCAGGATGGAATTAAAGGCAGGATGATCAATCTATTTGTTGAAAATAAAATTAAATATTACCATGAGATAAAAACAATACAAAACAAGTATCTGTCAAGTAAAGAATGTTATTAAGAATTAGACATGACTTTTAATGCCAAAGATCATTACTAACAAAAGAGCCTTTGAGTATCTCGACCTCTCTGTTTATTACAATTGTACTCTTAAAATGAATGGGGTAAAAAAGCTGAATAAGATTCAGTGAGTTGCTTAGTCAATTATTATTTATTAAGCACTTACTATGTGCCAGACATTATGTTAAGTGCTGAGGAGAGGGAAGGGAAGAGAGAGAGGGAGAGAGAGAAAGAGAGAGAGAGAGAGAGAGAGAGAGAGAGAGAGAGAGAGAGAGAGAATATGCCCTGTTCTTAAGAAGCTCACATTCTAATTTGCTGGACAATATATAAATATATGCAAATATTGTGTATATAGAAATATATACACATACACCTACGTAATGTATAAATACATACATATATTTACATATGTATCTACCACAATGCTTAACATGTTCCAATAAATATTTAATGCTCAATGCTCAATAAATTAATAATAAGTTAAATGACCTCCTCCTTTAAGACTGAGGGTGAAAAACTCATAGAACTTCATTTTTTGGCACTTATACTTCAGAATTATCTATTACAGTTATTTCTGTATTTGTTTCTTATCTTCCACATGTTTATGAGGACAGGGAGCAGGTTTTAGTGAAACCTCCTATCTCCCCTAGTTTCTAGAATAATGAGTGTTCAACACACAGAAGATATTTAGTAAATGTTTGTCAAATGTATTGATTAATGATTTAAGAAATTAAATGAACCAATGAAGGAATGATTTTTTTAGGCAATTGGGGTTAAGTGACTTGCCCAGAGTCACACAGCTAGTAAGTGTTAAGTATTTGGTTTGAGGCCGAATTTGAACTCAGGTCCTCCTGACTTCAGGGCCAGTGCTCTATCCACTGTGCAACTTAGCTTCCCCAGGAATGATTTTTAAAAGCCCATCAAGTATATGTTTTGAAAATCATCAAGAAAAATAAGAACATGCCTCATGTATAAACAATCTTGGATAAGTTCACGGTCCTTTCCTCATTTCAATTCTCTTTCTAATCATTTGATTTAAATAACCTTCATGTACAAGGCCTCTTTAAGTGCTGGGATGGTATAGTATTGTCTTCTTTAATCATGAAGAATAATGACAGAGATAAAGTATTTCTTCATAATGGATAGAGGTGTGCTTTTAGAATCAGGATGAATTGTGTCCATGTTATGTCTTTTACATTCACTCACTGTTTAACCACAGGCAAACTTCTTAACCTTTCAGTTCTCCCAGGCAATCTTTGATCTTAAATTAGAGAAGAGTTTTAGATTTTCAACAGTGGAAGAAATTTCCACCCTGAGAGTTCCCATATAAAGTTAAAATCATAGGTTCAGATGTATATGTAGATGTGTGCATGTATATATATAATATATATATATACACACACATATAACATACTTAATATAAATATTTATAGATTATATAATTTTATATCAAATCCAATGGATAAGAATAAAAATATTAAAATATAAATGTAATTCTCTGCATATGTTATGTAAATAGGGTAATGAATTGTGATAACTCATGAGCAAGGCTATTTACAATCTTCGTGCTTTGGCAGAAAGGATCTTTGAACAAGACTGAATACAAACTGGAGCAAAGTGTTTTGTTAATATAAAGTGGAAGATAAAGGCTAAAAATAATCAAATTTTACAAAGAAGTATTTTGGATAGTCTCCTGCCTGCCAACAATACATATCATTATGCATTTTATAATTTAATAGTGCTTTCATTAAACACTCTGCTTCTCAGAAAAATGACAAAATTATAAAGTTAAACTCTCAGTGTGGAGTAGATCTGGAGATGTTACTAATTAACTATTTTTTAATCAGTTCACTAAAGAAGGAAATAGAAAAATGTCCTGCTTGGTTTTCAATTAGTGTATTTTGCTCTTTGCCACTTGTTTCCAATTGTCTATTCTGACTAAACCTCACATTTTTCTTAGCTGAACACATTTCTCTTTAATGTATTTTTAATGATTCTTTTTATTCTGGCATTAGCAATGAAATACATTGCCTAATATTGGTCAACTCAATAACTTCATTTATGAGTCACAGGAATATAATAATCCTCCTGTAAATAGAAAGGAGTCTATGCAAGTGCACTGGCGATGCATCTTCTCAGAACTAGCATTTTCATTAACATACATATTGTTCTGAAATTGACAATCCGAGAATAAAATCTCTATAATGTAACCAGAAATCATTTCTGTTGCAATAAGCATTGTCTTTTTCCTGTCTCCTTTGCTGGCTAATATAAAATCATGTCCTGTTGTACATAAATGGGGAGCTACAAAATTGCAAAGCTTGTTAGCAGTAACCACTTTTAGTCAGCTTATTTTAGTTTGTGATCAAGTAGCATTGGCTTCCTTTCTTCCCACCACTTATTTGACAGTTTTCTATCATTTTATTGGAGTAAGTTTGGATGGTAGAGGCTATGAAACTGGCATCATATTTTCTGTTTAACATTCTTTTTGACATAATGAACGTTTCCCCCCTCTTTTGCTGAAATCAGTACTTGGGAAATATCAAATACAGCAAGGTCTTTAACAGCTTAAAATTGCCCCTGTCATTATCTTGTCAGTTGCATCAGACCTTGAATGTTCAAAACTATGAAAATTTTTCAAGACAATTTTGATAGAGGCACTGCTGGTTAAGACTTTTTTTATGATTTTCAGAATTTGGAGCATTCACAGAAACATGGGGAGTTTGAATGTCATTTGACAGTCCCCAAAAGTTGGAGTCTCCATTTTTGCAAGTGTGGCTAGTTCAAGGTCAGCTTTGACAATATAACCCATTGCTTTGTTTTCATTTTTTTTTGTGTTTGTTTGTTTTGTTTTGTTTTTCCACTAGTTGTTCATTCAAGGTCAGTACCAACAATAAAAGTTTTTGTAGCTGCGATATCATTGTCACAATTTTGGGTAATGAACATCTCTCTGCTAGACATATTTTCACCCAACTGAGATATGTACATCTTAGTAAAGGTAGTTTATAGACTGAATCATAGATCTCAAAAAAAAAATAAAAAAAGGTTTAAGTTTACAAAGAAGATATTGTTGCAGTGTTTTAAAACATTTAAACAAAATGTTTAATGATCTTATATTTGAAGAGCTTCTTTCTTCCACAAAGTATTTTTAAAGAAATTATGTTTAAAACTACCTATGTTTTAAAGTATCTCCATTTTTTTTGTCTTGACTTGTGCTTTTATTTATTTAGGAATTCCTACTGAAGAAACTACTTTTACCTGTGCAAATCAGCAACTACTCTAAAAAAAACTATTTTCTTAGAGTTGCCTAGATAACTGAGATGATAAGTAACTTGATCAGCATCAAAGAGCCAGTGTTTATCAGAGACAGGATGTGAACTAAGGTCTTCCTAATTTCTCTATTCACTAGGCCATAATGCCTTCTTCCAGAAGATAGAAGGCCATAATATATCCTGAACTGATTTCTTCATGTTCTTGTTAGGTTAAATAAATGGGGCAAGGGGAAGAGAACCATATAACTATACTTAGTTTGAAGACAAATTACAGAAATGGTTAGGGGAAGAAAAACAAAAACAGCAACTTTTTTTTATTACTGAAACTTAAATACACATAAGAAAAGAAAAAGAAACACACTATAAACTTAAATATTGAAACAAACAGATAATAAGAAAAGGAAAAAAAGCATGTCATGTGCACAGCAGAATGTAAGAGGAAGCCAAATATAGAGCAATAAATTTCCATTTCAAGAAAGCCTATATAATGAATGATATGTGTTGTGTTGAGAGCTGCCCATATTTTCTTTGCTTCCTTGTAGGTTTTCTTTTGTTCTCTGCTGTGAATTTTTTACTTTATTCTTTTCCCCCTTTCCTCTCCACCCCCCAGAAGACTACAATTAAGCATGGATATACTTACATATGGATGTACAGATACACATACACTTATATACACATGCATATACACATATATAGACATACACTTTGCCTAACAAATTCTACTTCTGATCTTTGTTTTTATGTTTGTGCATATCTCTTATTTCCTACCCCTCCTAACTCCTCTACTTTACTTCTACCCTCTACTTTGCCCTCCTATTACTTAACCTAGCCCTCCTCCAAAAATCCCTCCCTTGTCCTCCCATTCCCATTAATCTAAACACCCTTCTACACCACCCCCTTTAATCTATTCCCTCACCCTCCCCTCTAGAGATCTCTCCCTTATCTGCTCCCACCTCCCTATCCCCTTAACATTTTATTCTTTCTGAATTTAGAAGACTTTTATACTCATATATATATATATGTATATAAATATATACATATATATGTATAGTTCCCTCTTCAACCCATTTCCATTGAAAGTAGGTTTCCAGAACTAACAGTCCTCCTCCCCCATCTAATTCCTCTGTGTCAGTTCTTCCTCTTGCACCTCATTTGTATAAGATAATTAATCTTTTTAGCTGTTCCTAATTGGTTTTACTTTTTGAAGTCACATCATATTCAGTTCTACCCCAGTCTTTCTTATGAACTACCTAATTGCTAATAACAATCTTACACATGCATTTTGCATTTTACATACATACAAGGTAAACAGTTTGTCCTTATTGGGTCCTTTGCAATTAGTCTTTGGTATGTACCTTATATTTTGCTTGACTCTTATATGTCAAATCTTCTATTAAGCTCAGGTTTTTTTTTTTATTTGTTTGTTTGTTTGTTTTTAATCAAAGTCCTGACAGTTCATTAAATGTCATTTTTTTCATTCAGGATTATACTTAGCTTTGCTGGGTATGATATTTTTGGGAGGAGCCCTAGTTCTTTTGCTCTTCGATGTATAATATTCCAAGATCTGCAGTCTTTTAGAGTCACTGCTGCTAGGTATTGTGTGATTCTAATTGTGTCACCACCATATGTATTTTTTGTTGTTCATAATATTTTATCCTTGAGGTGGAGGTTTCAGAATTTGACTATAATATTCCTAAGGGTTTTCCTCATAGAATCTCTTTCAAGTTGTGATAGGTGAATTTATATATATATATATATATATATATATATATAATATATATATATTTCTACTTTCCCCTCTTGTTCTAGTGCTTCAGGACAATTTTCTTTAATTATTTTTGTATTATTGTATCAAGATTCTGTTTGTGATCATAGCTTTCAGGTAGTCCAATTATTCTTACATTTTCTCTTCCTGATCTGTTCTCCAGATCAGTTTTTTTTCCTTATGAGATGTTTCAGTTTTCTATTTTTTATTTTTTATATTTTGTTTTATTATTTATTGATTTCTTATAACTTCACTGACTTCTCCTTGCTCAGTTACCATTTTCCAGGAGTTGTTTTCTTCCTCAAGATTCTGGATCTCCTTTTCTAATTGGTTGACTTTCTTTTCATAATCTTTTCATAATCTTGTTTTTCTTAGATTGTTCTTTTTTTTTAGTTTTTCCTCAATCTCTCTCATTTAGTTTTTAAATTCTTTTTAAAGTTCTTCTATGAATTCTTTTTGAGCAGGTGACCATTTGATATTACTCTTTAGAGCAGAAGAGGGTTTCTTTACTTCAATATTTTTTTCTGAAGATGAACCCCGGTCTTCTCTATTCTCATATGAACTCTCTATGGTTGAATTTTTTCTCCTTTGCCTATACATTTTTTTTTAAATTGTAGTAGCTCAGTATTATTATGTCTAGTCCTGGGGGATGAGGGATGGTGCCTCTGGCCTCAGATCCTACTTCAGTTCTCCTTTCTGACTTGGAATGGAACCAAGACCTCCAGCTTCCTGTAAGTGCCCACAACCAGCAACATCCCTGACCCAACCCCGGGCACATCTCCCCAGCACAGATGGGTCTGGCATTCCTTGTCAGCAGTGGTTCCCTTGATCTTCCTGGGGTCAGATACCCAATACCCAGGGTGGTAAAAGTTCCTACAGCTGGGGTCAAGGCAGCCCCCCCAATCCAGTTAACCACAGGGCTAGCTGCTTGTTGTTTAAGTAGACCTAGGATCTAGCCTGGAGTTGTTTACTTTTCACATGGACCAAACCTCTTCCTTGGACTTTTCTTCAGATCTTCTCTTATTGTCCCAAGATGACCCCTGTTTTGCCTCCACTCTTATTTATTTTTACTGCTCAGTATTTGCTCTGAGGCACTATTTTTTTGTGGGAAAAATATCTTGAGAGCTTAGAATTTTCTGACCTACTCTGCATTCTTCCCAGAATCCTCCTCAACAACATTTCTCGCTATAACCTTCTTGCCTTAATTTTCAATCAAACTTCTCAAACATAATCTTTTTCTATGATCTGCATTTTCTTACCACCTTATTCCTCTTTACTTCCCTGCAATGTGGTTTTTGTTCCTGTCACTCTTCTGAAATTGCTATATCAAAGGTCACCAAGAACTTCTATCCTACTGAAGCTAATAGTGTTTTTTGGTATCCTTACTACCCACAACCTCTTGATAACATCTATAATGTCAACTTTTTGAGATTTTCTACTTTCTTGACTTTTATGACATTGCAATAGTCTGGTTCATCTTCTCTAACCACTCAACCTATGTCTTTTATTGGTTCTTCTCTCTTTTCCATCACTTAACTTTGGGTGTCCTCCTAGTCTTGGTTTTTAATCTTTGGCTGTTCCTTCTGCACAACTTCTTTCTTTTAACTCATCCCTTTTCATCTTTTGACCAGTTCTCATATAGCTTTTTAACTCTACAGAGTCTATTGTCCTGGATTTCAAATTGTCTTTGAAACATTTCCATGACAGTGCCTCACAATCACATCAAACTCAATCTCCAGACTAAGACCATTTCAATTCTATACCAATAAAAGAATTTTCTAATATTAATTCTTTTTGATCAATTTCTTTATTTCTCCTATTTCATGACCTCATTCCTTGAATGCTTATGTATAGTATCACCAAATATCATCCTAAACCTAAACCACCAAACATGAGCCAAAACTAGACCACAACAAAACCTAAAGACCTTGAGCTGCCACATTATAACCAGGTTTAGTACTAGGTCTTCTATCAACTTTTTCTTAACAGCTCTACTAAGCCATGATTTCTTCCCATTCCCGTTGTTCTAACATATTCAGTATTGAGATGTTTTTAAAACCCTCGATCACATTTAATTTAGTGCTTCATTTGAAAAAGTACTGAATGATATCTCAGACATGATTTTAAGCTTCTTAAGACCCCGGGATGTGCAATATTTTTGATAGCTTTCCACAGTTTTTAATTCAGACAGTACTTAAGCACTTGTCAAATTGACTTATAACATGTCCTTTCAATTCTTTTGTTATTTAATTCATCTACTTTCTTCTTTCTTTTTGTTTGTTTATGCACATTTGTCATTAGAATGCCTGGGCACTTTGGAGATAGTTGCAAATATCTTTCAAATTTTCATATTTTATTGTGATTTTGACACTATGTTAGTAGATAAAAAGGAGGGAGAGGAGAGGGAGAGGGAGAAAAATAGAGAGAGAGAAAGAAAGAGAGATGATAATTCATAAAATATTTACTATGAGAGGCATTATGGTAGTCTACATTTTATAGATGTTTCAAAAGGTATTCTCTTGATGTTTTTCAATGGGAAAATGATTTTTAAATTTTGATTTCTTTCAAAAAATATTAGTAGTTTTGCACATATTATGATATATTTGACCAATGACTGAATATTATTTACAAAAATCTGCTTGTTCCCTACTTGTTCTCATTGATGAGGCTCTGAACTCATACCTAGATGGCTCATAATAATTTCATATAGAAGAAAAATTATGCATACTTGTAGATTATTATTTATGTTTTATCAAAAGACATATTCCAGTATTATATAAGGGCCATTTTTTTACACTTTTATTATCTTCTTTTTCAGATTCTATGCATGTGGATCACTCAAATCCCTCACAACTCTGAAACAACTACCATGGATATCCTCTAAACACATCTTGTCTAATCTGAATTATTATCCCATGTTAGTTGTCTTTAATGACATTTCTATAACCTCTTTAAGCACATTTCAGGGTTTTTTTTTTTCATTTTTAATTTGGGAATAATAATTGTGCTACCTATATTATGTTGTCCTGGAGATTAAATGAGAATAAAGCAAATTGTTTTGCAAGTATTAAAATGCAACACAAATATTAACTATTCTTATAAAGGAAATACTCAAATTCAGTTACATCAAGGTAAGATGTTTACAGGTCATACAGATATACAACAAGATCATTAAATGTAAGAATTACTGATAGGACCTTGTAAGGACTAAGTACAATATCCACTTCCCCTGAATATAATTATAATACCTTAACATTTGGATAGCATTTTAATGTTTTCAAAATACTTTCTTCACAATTTCTTGTTGAGATAAGTAGTACATTTACCATTATCTCCATTTTACAGATAAAGACACTGAAAGATTTTGAAAAGTTAAATGACATACCTGTGGCTACATAGCCAATAAACATCTGATTGGTTGGCTGTTGTCCTTCATTCTCAAAGAGGACCAAAATAATATCAGTATGTTAGAGTCAAGTCACAATGTGTCTGACTGTGACTGATCAGACCAATATGAATATGGTAGATTCTTTAAATTCTTTAAATTTTTTAAATTTCCACATCTCACATTTCTTTTGACCTACTTCAATTCTGCTTTGCTCATAGAGCATGGCACCTTCTTTCAGGAGGGCATGCCGTGCTGGACAGTCCTGTGCCAATGTCTTCCATGTCTTGCAATTAATTTCAAAATTCTTAAGAAAGACCTTGGGAGTGTCCTTGTATCACTTCTTCTGACCAACATGTGAGTGCCTGCCTTGTGTGAGTTCTCCATAAAACTGTCTTTTAGGCAAGTATATGTTTGGCATTTGAACAATTTGGAAAGCCCATAGGAATTGCACCTTCTGCAGTAGAGTTTGAATGCCTGGCAGTTTCATTTGAGAAAGAACCTCCACCTCTGGTACTTTATCCTGCCAAGTGATTTTCAGAATCTTCTCAAGACAATTCAAATGGAAGTAATTCAGTTTCCTGACATGGTGCTGGAATGCTGTACAGGTTTCACAAGCATAGAACAATGAAGTCAGCAAAATGGTTGTGTAGACTTTCAATTTGGTAGTCAGTCTAATTCTCTCTTATACTTTCCTTTGGAGATTCCCAAACACTGAGCTAGTTCTAGCAATTCATATGTCAACCTTATTTTCAATGTGTACCTCCCTAGAAAGTAAGCTGCCAAGGTAAATGAACTTAACCAAATTATTCAAAACTGATCCATTTTCTATACCCAATGATTCTACATATGAATGGTGTGATGCTGGCTGGTGAAGTACCTGTTTTTTCTTGGTGTTCATTGTTAGGCCAAAATTAGCACAAACAGCAAAGAATTGATCCAAACTATTGCATGTCAGTTTTGGAAGCTGCATTGAGTATACAATCATCTGTGAAAAAAAAAATCACATACCAGCTCTCCCTCCATTTCCATCTTGGCTTGTAGTCTTTTTTATTAGTTTATTTTGATTTATCAACAATCACTTCCATAAGCTTTAGAGTTTTAAATTTTTCTCCCCATCCCCTCCTGCCTCCCTACCCAAGATGGTGTGCAATCTGATATAGGCTATACTTATACATTCCTATTAAACACATTTTCACATTGGTGATGTTGTAATGAAGAATTAGAACCAATAAGAGAAGCCACCAGAAAGTGGAAACAAAACAAAACAGAAGAAAAAAATACCAAATAGTATGCTTTGATCTGCATTCAAACTTTATAGTTCTTTCTTTGGATGTGGATAGCATTTTCCATCTTGAGACCTTTGGAGATGTCTTACATCCTTGCATTACTGAGAAGGATTAAGTCTATCAATGTTAGTCATCACACAATGTGGCTCTTACTGTGTACAACGTTCTCCTGGTTCTGCTGGCTTTACTCAGCATCAGTACATACAAGTCTTTCCAGATTTTTCTGAAGTGCACCTGCTCATCATTTCTTATAGCGCAATAGTACTCCATTACATTCATATACCACAACTTGTTCAACCATTCCTCAATTGATGAGCATTCCCTCAATTTCCAATTTTTGCCACCACAAAAAGAGCTGCTATTTTTGTACATGTGGGTCTTTTTCCCCTTTTTTATGATTTCTTTGGGATACAGCCTTAGAAATGCTATTGCTGGGTTAAAGGGTATGCACATTTTTATAACCCTTTGGGCATAGTTTCAAATTGCTCTCCAGAATGGTTGGATCATTCCACAACTCCACTAACAATGTATTAGTGTACCAATTTTCCCACATCTTCTCCAACATTTATTGTTTTCCTGTTTTGTCATGCTGGCCAGTCTGAGAGGTATGATGTGGTACCTCAGAGTCATTTGGATTTGCATTTCTCTAATGAATAGCGATTTACAGCATTTTTATATGACTATAGATGGCTTTAATTTCTTTACCTGAAAACTGACTACTCTATCCTTTGACCATTTATCAATTGGGGAATGACTTGTATTCTTATAAATTTGACTTAATTCTCTGTATATTTTAGAAATGAGGCACTTATCAGAGACACTGGTTGTAAAATTTTTTTCCCAAATTTCTACTTTCCTTCTAATCTTGGTTACATTGGCTTTGTTTGTGCAAAAACCTTTCAATTTAATATAATCAAAATTTTCCATTTTATATTTTGTAATGTTCTCTATATCCTATTTGGTCATGAATTCTTCTGTTCTCCATAAATCTGATAGGTAAATTATTCCTTGCTCTCCCAGTTTGCTTATAGTATCAGCCTTTATATCTAAATCATGAGCCCATTTGACTTTATTTCAGTATATGGTGTGAGATTTTGGTCTATGCCTAGTTTCTACCATACTGTTTTTCAGTTTTCCCAGTCATTTTTGTCAAATAGTGAGTTCTTATACCAGAGGCTAGGGTCTTTGGGTTGCTCAAATAGTAGATTACCATAGTCATTGACTACTGTGTCTTTCATGCTTAATCTATTCCACTGATTTCTTAGTCAGTACCAAGCAGTTTTGATGATTGCTGCTGTATAATACAATTTAAGATCTGAAACAGCCAGGCCACCTTCCCCTGCATTTCTTTTCATTAGTTCCCTTGATACTCTGGACCTTTTGTTATTCCAAATGAATTTTGTTATTATTTTTTCTAGCTCTATGAAATAATGTTTTGGTAGTTTAAGGCTTGTAGCCTTTTCAAGATATATAATTTAACATGTGTATAGTAGCTGATCTTGATGACATGTTCATGCTTACTGACAGCACCTGGCAACATAGTTAAAAACATCGTTCTAAAAACCATGGGAGGAAGCACACAGTCCTGGTTTCACTCCATTGGTGACTGGGAAAGCAAGAGAGCATCATCCATTATCCAGAAACCAGGCAAGTATGCCCTCATGAAATTGACATACAAGTGATGAAATTCTCTGGGCAACCAAATTTTGACATAATTTTCCATAAGCCCTCAACACTGACAGTATCAAAGGCCTTGGTTAGATCAATGAACATTGTGTATAGAACTTTGTTCTGGTCCGGGCATTTCTCCTGGAGTTGTTGGGTAGCAACCACCATATCAACTGTTTCTTAGCCCTTTTGAAGCCACATTGTCTTTCAGGTAAATGACCATCTTCTATGTGAAGGATCAGCCTAATAAGGAGGACTCTGGCAAGAATCTTGCCAGCAATGACTAAGAGAGGCAGCCTCCCATGATTATCACAGGACAATCCATTTCCTTTACCTTTATAAGAGATGAGGCATCCTTGAACTCCTGGAGGATAATTTCCTCTTCCCATATAACCCAGAAAATTTCAATCAGCTTTTGTATGAGCAGTGGACCCCCACCCTGTAAATCTTAGCTGAAATTAAATCAGTGTCAAGTGCTTCTTTACAGAAGAGCAGTCTAATGGCATTCAAAACCTTTTCTTTACTTGGAAATTTGGCTAGAGAGGGATTGACTTCAATTGGATGTAAATGGTCAATGACTTCAGTATAGAGTGGTGACCATCTGTTGAGAATACCATGGAAGTGTTTAGCCCATCTTTCTAGGATCATGTCCTTATCATTAATCAATATGGCTCAATGAGTACTGAGCAGGTGAGATGCACCATAGGTCTTTGGTCCATAAATAGCTTTCAGAGCATCATAAAAACACTTTGTATTGTTACTATCAATGTAAAACTTAATTTCATCTGCCTTCTTACTGAGCCAAGAATCTTGCACCTCTCTAAGCTTCTCTTGCACTTTACTTTTGTTGTAGTTAAATGCTGCCTTCTTAGAGAAAGATTGACTATCCTGCTGGCAAACCCTGTGGAGTTCTCATTTTTCATTTAGCAGTTTCTGAATTTCTCCATCATTTTTGTTAAAACAATCTCGATGTTCTTGAGTGTTCTGGCCCGGATGAGTAAATGCAATGCTGTACACCAAGTCTGTGAAAACTCTGAAATTCCTTTTCTTCTTCACTATTGCCAACTTTCCCTCCAAGTTAGCAATAACTTAGAAAAGAGCTTTAATCTGTTGACATTAAGTCTTCTGGTAGTCATCTTGCCTTAGAGCTGCTGCTTTTATTGAATATGTATTGGAGGGGATAAGTCTATAATTAGTCCAGCCTTCTGATCTAAACTTTGCCTTCATCACTCTCACATCCTGTCTGTCTCTTCTCCTTAGAATGGCATAGTCTATTAAATGCCAATGTTTGTTGGGACAGTGC
Source organism: Vombatus ursinus (assembly GCF_900497805.2). NCBI lineage: Eukaryota > Metazoa > Chordata > Mammalia > Diprotodontia > Vombatidae > Vombatus > Vombatus ursinus. The sequence goes on along the minus strand of NW_020954596.1, from coordinate 42,100,053 downwards.
ATCCACAAAATTTTATTGTATTTAGGTAAACAGAAGACAGTGTCGGTGATGAGAGGGTCATGAGGTGCATAAGTCTTCTGTAGAAAGGGACCATTGCTGTTGCTGTTTCTGACTCCATTCCTCCCAAGTACTCCCTGCTATGTCTGGTAGTCTGTGCCTACCCTTGCGTTAAAGTCACCCAGAATTATAAGCTTGTCTTCTTTCAGCACATTGATAATGAAGGTCTCCAGGTCTTCATAAAATTTTTCTTTGACCTCATTAGGGTTCATCGTGGTGAAAGCATAGGCACTGATGATGACAGCATGGCATTTTACTGCAAGTAGCAATTGCATTGTCACGAACCTGACATTCACTCCTTTTGGTAGTCATACAAGCTTGCTCACTAGATTAGTTTTGATGGCAAAACCTACACCAGCTTCATGGTGCTCCCCTTCACTGAGACTGCTCCAGAAAAAAACAAAACAAAACAAAACAAAACAAAAAAAGAAAACAACTAAAAACAAAAAAACAAAGAATAAAAAAAAAAAAACAGCTAGCCAGTTCTGACTTCAGTGACTTCACTTTCATTTGCCAGTCTTGTTTCACTCAGGCTGGTATTTGAATGTTATGCCTCCTGAATTCTCTTGCAACAAGAGATGTGTTTGTCTTTCAAGTCTACTGTATTTTGTGATGCTATCAGTGTAAACATATTCCATGTACTGATGGTGAGTGGAATCATCTTTGCACAAGTTTTTTGTACATTTTTTTTATGTGTCAACCACTGGATGGGATCCCTGCCTGCCATGGTAAACAGACCAGCATTGGGTAAGCAGACAATTTTTAGGGCATCTTTTCCAGCCCCTTCCTCACTCCAGGAGGTGAACAGTACAATCCTTAAAAGGCTGCTCAGACACCTAGAGGGGCTGGAGAATCCAACTGCTGCTTCTAGTGAGAAGACCATCCTATGGCCTGGGCTGTCTCTGCACAGGGTTGCGACTACAGCTCCCAGTGTATCTGCACCTGCAGCTTTGTCATTTGCTTATCACCACAGGACTTTGAAATAAGTAAAAAAAAATGGTAAAGTGGTATGGGTGATATATTTTGATTTGTGCATGAATTGGATTTAAGTGAGGCAGAGTTACACAAAGTCATTGGCCTCATTCCAGAGTTGTCTTAATCCAGTGTCAAGATAGAGTCAAGATGACAAGGTGCAGTAGATGACCTTAGCATCTTCCATGTCTAACAAAGCTCTGAGCACTCCACATCACCCACTTCAGCTGCCTTCATGGCTGTCAGCATAAATTGTTCTCATCTGCCCATTCTACCAGGGGAAGTCTTTACGTGCTTCGGGTAGACACTCCACTAACTCACTGATAGGTTTGAAACCCCTCAGTTGCCCTCAACCTGGTTTAGCCTGTCTGCCAAAATGGTTTACCAGGGTGTGGATGGTGCACATGCTACAGCTTATTGTAGCCTCAGGTGAGAGTGTGGTGGATCAGGCAGACATCAAAGGTGGAAAGAAATCCTGAAAGGACTTGGCAGCCCTTAAACCAGAGTTACTAGTCATCCCTGAACACACCCACTCTACAACTCCAGGAAAGATCTAAGGCTGGTTGAAAATCCAGAATTCTTGACTACAGTTCCAGCAATCTGTCCTACATTCCATTGCCTCACAGGTAGTTGTATTAATATTAGCAAATCAGAATTTCAAAAAGAAACTATATACATTTCCAAGAATTAACCTAGCTGAAATGCTTTTACATTAATTAAATCCTGACATATTCTAATTGTCATTTGAATCTTAACTTGAGTTGATGAAGGGAAGCTTTAAAACATATACCTTCCCCCAAAAATGGTGGCATTTTTTCTTCTCCTGTGACAATCTCCTTTCTCATAAGAAGGCCCACATATGTAAAGAAATTGTTTGTTTGCTTTTGGCAAGGCAATCGGAGTTAAGTGACTTGCTCAGGGTCACACAGCTAGTAAGTATCAAGTGTGTGAGGTCAGATTTGAACTCAAATCTTCCTGACTCCAGGGCTCCTGCTCTATCCACTGTGCCACCTAGCAGCCCCTATGTTGTAATCTGAACACCCAGTGGAATCCACATACTCATTAAACTTCTCTAATAGGGAGCAATTAAAGCAAACACAGTAGAAATAAAATCAGTAAACATAATGAGTCAATAATGGGGAATTTTTGTGCTTCCTTGAAATCTTTATTTTCTGAAGCTTGCCTGTTCAAGGGCTAGCTTTGGTTAAAACTGTGCTCCTTTTGCTACACCATTCTGAATTGGGGCAAAGTATTATGAGTAGTTTTAGATTAGTCTTAGGATAACACAAATAACTTTCTAAAACTGTGTTTTGTTTCCTTTCAGCAACAGATTTTTTTTAGAATTAGTGAGCAAACTCTTTGGAAAAATTCCCACACAGAGCGAGGCCTATGTTATTAGCAGAATAGTTAGCTGGAAATGTTGTCTATCTGTCCTAAAATACCACAGCTTTTGCAAAAAATTGTTACTTTTTTCATTTTTTTTTTTGGCAAGGCAATTGGGGTTAAGTGACTTGCCTAGGGTCACACAGCTAGTGTCAAGTGTCTAAGGCTGGATTTGAACTCAAGTCCTTCTGACTCCAGGGCCAGTGCTGTATCCACTGTGCCACCTAGCTGCCCAAATTGTTTCTTCTAATGTTCTGCTATGGTGCCTTAATTTCTATTTCAATGTGTGCATGTGAGAAGTTTGCGTGTGTATGTATGCATAATGTGTGTACATGCATGTGTGTGCATATGTGTGTGAAGTGGAAGTGGGGGGTTAGATGTGCTTATGTGTGTGTGGCATGAGTATGTGGTATGTATGTATGTTTGTGAGTGGTGTGTGTGCATCTGTGTGTATTTGTATGTTTGTGTCCACAGAGAAATATTGTCTCCAACATACACTATTTCAAATAATGATTTTTAGGTTCAGTATATTTCAAAGGAAATTAGAAAATAATTCAGATTTGAGTTCTAATTAAGGCTATTTCAATTTAAACAAATCACTGAACCTCTCAGTTTCATAAGCATATGCATTTCTATATGAGTAAATAAATGCAAGATTTCATTATTTGTGACCTTATACATGATGCTTACATTAGAAAAGCATATGTGTTCTAATTCATAACTGGAAGGAGTACTCTGAAAAATCAATCAAAATATTCATATTTGTGGTATGTGTTTTCCTTGGTAGACTTGTCAAAAATACAAGGGAAAAAATTTGTAAAATATTTTTTACTATGTTAACTTCAAGAATGTTAGGACATTGACAAGTAATGAAATTGGAACAAACTAGTACCTTCATCTACAATTTGAATGTACATCTCCAAAGTGGAGGATAGAAAATACAAGCTGATTTCCTATCCCTTTCTCATTTTCCTCTGTCTCCCACTCTCTACAGCTCTTAAGTATTGTAAGGATTCCAAAGGAAAACAACATAATGCTCAGTGATTTCTGTAGAGCTCTTCACCATGACACTTACACACTTGGATATGGGAACTGTTAGCATAATCAAAAGAAAGAATAAAACCTAAGAGAGAAAGAGAAAGAGAAAGAGAGAGAGAGAGAGAGAGAGAGATCTTTCATGACATGTTTCAAAGTTATTTCAACAAAAGGGAAATAGGTAATCCATACTACTGAAATACACACACACACACACACACACACACACACACAATGGGACTGGCATGAATTATTCAAAATCTTTATCCTGTTCAATCTGAATCTGATGCTAAGAATTCTGCAAAAGTGCTAGTATAAGTGGTCAGTGATGAAAAATGTTACACTGGTCTAGTCTTCCAAAGTGCAAGTCTGAGGTGTTCAAAATAAAAGCTCAATAGAATCATTTGGTCATATTGTTCACAGTTTGAAGAGACATTAGAATTCTCTAGTCCAACCCTACTGAAGATGAAGAGATAAGAGTAATGTTCCCAAAATTTCACAGAGTGTCCAGGCTAAACTTTTGTTGTTGTTGTTTTTGTTTTAACAACAGGGGTTAAGTGGCTTGCCTAGGGTCACATGGCTAGTAAGTGTCAAGTGTCTGAGGCTGGATTTGAACTCAGGTCCTCCTGACTCCAAGGCTGGAGCACTATCCACTACACTACCTAGCTGCCCCTAGGCTAAACTTTTAAGGCAAGGATTTTGAAGAAAGAAAGAAAAATAAGCATTTATTAAGCACCCACTCTGTGTCAAGAATTGTGCTAAGTGCTCTACAAATGTTATCTCATTTGATCCTCATAACAACTACAGGAGGTGAGTGCTATTATTACTTCTATTGTATAGTTGAAGAAACTAAGGTAGAGAGGTTAAGTAACTTCTCCAAGGTCACAAAGCTAGTGTCAGAGGCTGGATTTGATCTCCAGTCTTCCTGACTCTAGATCCAATATTCAACTCACTTCCCCATTTTGCCATTACTAGGTATTCAAACAATGGTAAAATCCTATCATGTACCTTTGTAGATTTTTTTTTTGTACTTGAGATTAGTCTTAGAGCTAAAAAGGCCAGAGCTTCCTCTCTTCACATTCTTCTTATTTAATCGGTAACCAGGCTGCCTTAGATTTCATAAACTATGTTGATTTTTTTTAAAAGATAAGTATTGTAAAATTAATTACAGTTGTCTATCTATTTTTTAAAGATTTGCTAATCAATGAATGGTAAAATGAGAAGGCTAGAGCTGTTTTTTTTTTTCTCTTTTTAATCTTAAAGTATTTTTGTTTGTAGTGATTTGTTATATCTAAAGTGGGGATAGGAAGAGGGATATACGGAGAGATTTAGTTGATTAAAAAAAGAGCTATAAAATAAATTAATTAAAATAGTGCTACCTTATATTGCAAACTACAAATTAAATATTCAAAGTTATATAAAGGATGTTTTTAAGGATATGTGTGACCATCAGTGGAAGCAGACTCACTCATACACCCAGAATGTAAGAAAGGAGATGGATGATTACACTTGTATGTCTAAGAAAGGTATGCATATACATGAACAAATCTTCTGAAAATGAAACTATTACAATTAAGTTGGCTATTATGAAGAGTTCAGGTCAATCAAAAAACACTCAAGTGTTTTCTTTATACCAGACACACTGTTAAGTGCTAGAGATAAAAAGAAAAACAAAACCAAACCTTAAAAAAAAAAAAACAAACACAAAATAATGACATTGTTTTTAAGAAGTTCACTGTCTAATGGGAGAGACAATACGCCAACAGGTGTGTATGAACAAAATAAATGCAGATAAATTGGAAATAATCTCAGAGAGAAGGCACTAAGAGGGACTGGGAAAGACTTTTTATAGAAGGCAGTATTTTTGCTGAGCCTTGAAGGAAGCCAGTGCAGTCAAGAGTAGGGTTAGTTGGCCTAATTGATGAGTAAGAAGGATACTGAAAAGGAAAATAACAACAACAATAACAAAAATGATCTCTTGAGCTTTAATACACATTGGCAGAGGGAACTGCAGTACTATTCAGGACACAAGCATTTCTGGCCTAATTTGGGGACTACAACATTTTAGGGAGAATACAGTTTGACTGACTACATTTTAATGAGATACTACATAAATTATAGTTGGTTTTTTGGGGTTTTTTTTTTTTTTTGGCCTCCAAGTCATTGGACAGAGCACCATGCTGGAGAAAAGTGGTAGTCTATTTGACTGAAGGGAGCCCATTATGGCTTCTCTTCCTTCTGCAGTTCTCCTTTTTTTCTTTTTTTTCTTCTTTGTTTTCTTCTCTGTTTCCTCTGAAGGCTAGGAAGTCACACTGGAATATATTACTGTAATATCTATAATACTTCTTTCTTTAATAATGTGTTTTTATATTAGAGTAAATAAAATGTTAAACTGTCTGGAGAAATAGCACAGTCCTAAGGAAAAAAATGGCTTCCCTTCAAAGAAACAACTTCTGGAAATTATCTCTGATATCTATGGTGCATCTTCTCATATCTCTGATGTATGGGAACCTGGGAGAATTATTATTTTGTTCTCTCTCACTACTCAATGCTTGTACAAGACTGTGTTAACATACCAGGAATGGATTACTGGTACTTGGGACTAGGATAAACTGGCTTTGGGAAAAGGAATTTGACATAGGGAAAGTCGGAAAAAAAAAAGAGTTAGCTGGGCCCCACCTAACCCCAACTCTATCCAAGTTCCCTTTTCTTGGCCTAGACTCACTCACTCATGCCTGCTGCATTCATGATGGAAAAGTTGGAATAATTCCACAGAAAGGGCAGTAATATATTGATATAATTTCTTTTCAGTGCTTTTCATGAATAGCCCCTAAGTACAGTGGGTACAGGTATGTGGGAATATGTTGACTTATTATGGTCAGGATAAACAGCAACAGAAGGTCTGTGCCATGGAAAAAACTTGCACTTGACCCTGAGTCATCCATGGCACTACTCTTGGGCCTCTGAAGCTGTGCTAAAGTCTCCCTTAACAAAAATAAGCCTTAAACTTTGCATCTGCAGAGTTTTCCAGCTGGCTGACTTTGTTGGACACTGATGCAATGTTAGATTTGGTGAAAATCAGTTCCCAAGCAGAAAACCTAGAGATAAAATACTAGAGAATTACTCTCTGGACTATGAGGAGTTTCTCCTTCTTGAGCCATTGTAAACAATAAATGAAAATGTAGACAAGCCTTTGAAGCATTTCCTTTCTTTCAAATTGTAGATTATACCAGAGAGAAGGCAGAGGCAGCAGATCCCCCAGTAACCTCTTCAAACAGAAGAGGATTCTTTGTCCATCAAATTGAGGGCATCAGAGCTTCCTTCCAACAAGAAGAGCTTCCTTATATTAGCTACAGAGCTTGTCAACTGGTCTCTGCTGAGCTTATATCAAAGCAGAAGATATTATTTTTGGTCTTTACTCCCCTTCACTGCTTCTGTTGACTTCTTAGCTTTGTGGCCTTCTCAGTTCAATTTGTTTCTATTTTTATTCAGCTTCTAACATGGGCTTTTCCTTTGGTATCCCAATGACTTTCCTACCTCCCATCAGGGCTTCCTCATGTATACTGATCCACTTTTATCTTAGATTAAGAAACCACAAACTGTCATTTTTATCAGGTATGTCAAAAAAGAGTAAATATAAAATTATTCCACAATCTCCAAATTTTTTATTCAGATTTTCCAAGCCATATACTTCAAAGTCTTAAGAAAAAAAAAATCACAATTAAATTATGCACTTCAGCAAACTTTACCGTCAGTCAGTTCTTTGGCCTTTGAGAGACTTTTTTCATCCAGGTCCTCTCAAACCTATGTTTCTCTTTAAACAAGTTTTTAACAGAGTGGCAGCTTTTCTCCCATATCCTCTTAGAAGTCTGTGTTTTTTTCAAAGCATTTTTTTTAAATTTCAATTTCTAGCACAAAAGTCCTTTACATGCTCCTTTTAGTAAATAAAATGCTCACATATAAAAGGGGAACTTTTTTTTTTTGGTTGGGCAATGGGGGTTAAGTGACTTGCCCAGGGTCAGTAAATGTTATGTGTCTGAGGCTGGATTTGTGTCTGAGGTCCTCCTGAATCCAGGGCTGGTGCTCTATCCACTGCGCCACCTAGCTACCTCCAGAGGGGAACTTTTTTATAAAAGTATGGTGATAAGTAAGAATTTATAGCTACTACTAAAAATTAAAGGTTATTTTGGTACCAAAAGAAGTAGAAATGGATATGTTCTGCTGACAATTTGGTTAAGGCCCTAAATGGTGATTTGGGGAAAGGGCTTGAGAGGTGGAGTGACATCAGGGAATTTCAAAAGGGTGGGACTGTAGTAGAGGTGCTAAAGTAAAGTACGGAGAAAATAAAGCAGACTACCCAGAGAGTAATCCAAGGAGAGGTAGACAATGGCAAATTATCTGGGGTACTATGAGATGGTTTTTATCTGAATGCTTTGCCCTTATGAATAAACTTTTGGAACTATACCTTAGTTGGACTGGTTACTTTCAAAGCAGATCAAATTGGTGATGAAGGACTCAGGTTATAACATCTGCCATCAAACTTTGTTGTTAAAACATATGACCCTCATTAATGAGGGATCATTGGTAACAAACATTTGGGATAATAGTAACCATACCTTCTCTATAATGAATAACTCTATGGTGTATGCTTTCTTTGTTCCTATCTACATAGTAGTACCTAACAATAATTATATACATATATATATATGCATATAATATTCTGTTTTACCCAAAAGTGATAGAGAAGATCTGAGCTAAAGGTAAGCAGAAATTGAATTCTATAAAATTATTTTCTTCTATAAAAGTCATTGTCCCTCAACCCTGATTATAGTTTTACTAAACATTTTCACCAGAAAAAAATATACCCAACCTCTGAAACCAGCTACTAAAACCAAAGAAGAGTGTGTGTGCACAAACACGAGTGTGTGCACACATACACATTTCCAGAATTAGAGGGAAAAAAAGGTTATTCTGATGCCTAGGGAAAAAAATAACCCAGTTAAATAAGAAATGTACAAATGGATTTGTAAAGTACCTATAGCTTTGACTCATTATAAACAAATAGTACTTATGTGATGTAGGATACCTTTTCTTATCACCTACTAGGTCCAAAGCCCTCCTTTTCCTTACTAATAACAAACCATGGGAAGTGCCTCAGCTCTTTGATCCCTAAGTCCAGAAGAATGACAATATAATTCTTTGCAATGAATTCATTTTAACAAAATCACACTACCACAATACTTCTCAGATCTTCAGTTTCATTAATATGGGTATTTCTCGACCACTATTGATTATAACCCTTTAAAATCTTAGTAGTTGAACTTCATGCATCTCTTCAGCCAAAAGAAAAAAAAATAATCACTCTGTAGATAGTTTAGTAAAGCTGCCTTCTGAACCTAGATAGGCAAATTCAACCTAGATATCCAATCTCTTACTATGCCCTTTTCTGTTTTTATTTTTCCAGCTTAGTACAGCCTAACAGAGAGAGCTTATTACTTACTTATGCTATGCTGCTATAGTTTCTTAGAACCCAGAGTCACTTTTTTTTATAACAATGAAGTACCAGATTGCATACAGGCCTTAGTGAAGGCTAAATAATTCAGCAAAGTTGTTTTACTAGTGCTGTTGTTCCTAAATAATAATAATAAACATAATGATAATAGCATTTATATAATGTTTTACGGATTATAAAGCACCTTAAAATATTATCTCGTTTTACCTTTTCAACAGTTCTTAAAAGGTAAGTGCTATAAAGGTCCTCAAAACTGTACATTTTTGTAATACTGATTTTATAATCAGTATTTATAATGATATTGTTCATATCAGGGAAAGGTAATAGCATTTATCAAGCACCTACTATGAGTCAGGCACTGTACTAAATGTTTTACAAATATTATCTTACTGATCTTCAACACAATCCTGTGAGGTAGTTGCTATTATTATTTCCATTTTGTAAGGTAAGGAAAATGAGACAGACAGAGGTTAAATGACTTGCCCAGGGTCAGACAACTAGTAACTGAGGCTGGAATTGAACTAAGGTCTTTCTGTTTCCAAGTCCAGCACTCTATCTACTATACCAATTAGCTGGGTGATGCTGGTGTTGGTAATGCTAGTTCTGCTACTGGTGCTGCTGCTACTGCTATTTTTGTTACAGCAGAGTATTTAGTGTGATTTTATCTTTAATTAAAAATATTTGTAGTGATACCCTAAGATGGTTTGGGAAACTCTATTTCATTGTGTGCTAATTTCAATCCATTTTAAATATTTAACTTTTCTCATTCCCCTTCCAAAATATGGAATCTATCACCTAGTTACTAAAAAATAATTACTATTTTTTCAGTGAGATTGTGTTTCCATAGGAAAACTAAATATGCTTTTCAGAACAGTGGGAAAACAAATTTTACGTTTAATATCTTTTTTCTTGAATTTGCAAAACTCTTGTTGTAAACAAACTTAATTTAATTTTGCCTTGGTAGCGGGGAGTTAATATAGGCATTCTAAATCTTTGTCACATATCTCATCCTCATTTATTTCAGCAGAATTAAGTGGCAACTTAATTCTTTCACCCCTAGATCACAAGTCTTTGTTCCTACTTCTTTAATATTGTGTCTCTCTACTCATGGTATTTTAAAATCAAATAAAGCTTTATAGAAAAAGATTTTCTGAAGTGTAGAGATACAAGTGTTTCATTTGGGGGGGAACTATGTAGATGTTCAATGTAAAATTAATCTAGGTCAATTCATCCATATATATATGTGTGTATATATATATATGTATATATATATATATTTCTTTTTTTTTCCTGTTGAGGACTATTCCTTCCGTGGGTTCTCTGTCTTTCTCTCTCTCTGTTTCTCTCTGTCTCTCTCTCTCTTTCTGTCTCTCTCTCTCTTTTTCTCTCTCTCTCTTTGTCTCTCTGTATTTGTCTCTCTCTCTGTCTCTCATTATTTCAAAAAAAGTTTTTGTCTTAATCAAATGTAGAACTGGAAAGAATATTATAGAACAAAAGAATACAGATTCATTAATAGTTTGCTTATTAAGTAGAACTCTTTTAAAGGTCTGTTTTATTCCTTTGGTTTACTTATACACTTGTCCCCTGCTTCCGGAGATATAATTATTATAGCATTTGGCCCCTGAGTCAAATGGCGTCGCTACACTTACCTCTAGGTTTTCTCTCCTACTTCAGGTAATTGTATAAATAAATTCAGGGATAGGGATATATAGTGGTCCATTACTTTACCTGTCAAGTAACGAATCAGGGATGATTTGAGCCCTGTTGAACACTGAAATGTTTCTCCAATAAGAAGCACAATGCTTCTTGAAGCTGCAGATATGGACAGCAGGCCCAAATATATTAAGAAGTTCATAAATGATCTCTTGGTCTATGAAGCCATTTTACATGATAAGCTTATGAAAAAAAAAACCTAATAAAGTAGAGCTCTGAGAAGTTCACCATCCTCAATGACTTCATGAGCTTTTTGAGATAGGGCTAGAAGATTTGATAACTATCACAGAACTACTCTGAATAAGTAGAATGCATATAGTTATATTATGTTTTTCATGTTGCAAAGTTACTTATAGAAACTTCAAACTATGATTAGACAGAACACCTTTAAATAACTAAGAAATTTTCAGTAGTGATAATTCACTGGGTGGACAAAATTATCTTCACTAGTTCAAGAAAGTAATTTAAAATGTTTATCAGTGCTTTTATTCCTCAAACTTTCTCTTTTTCAGGTAAAAATGATTGCTTTTCTTTAATTTTCTAGATTTAGGAAGCTTCTAACAAATATTTTTTTTTGTAAAGTAAATCTCAATGACCTAGTGGCTCCTAGAACATGCTTCAAACTAGTTTGCCGCTTGAAATTAAAGTACATACATATGTACATACATATTACCTTACACTGAAATTATTTTAAACTAATGTATAAATGAACAAAAAAAACATTTTTAGTTATTACCATATGCCAAACACTGTCCTAAGCACTAGAATGTAAAAAAAAAAAAAAGACCAGATAATTCTTGCTCTCTAGGAGTTTACATTCTAGTGGGGAGGGGAAGCACACATAAGAAAATTGTGGTGGGACATGATTGTTTCTGTCTGGGTCAGTGGAGCAATAGGGTATTTGTGTGTTTTTTCTAAAGGTGATGTAATATCAACTTGATTCCAGATTTCAGAAAAAGATGTGGAAATGAAAGATGGATATACATGCCTTGTTAAAATAAAAAATTACCTGAATGTGAGGATGCATGATCTCAAGGGAATACATATCTTTATTTGAAATTCTATTTGCCTATGCAGTCAGATTGCAACTTTAGTAAATTGTTACAAGATTTATGAACTTTCTGAACTCTTCAAGTAGGCAAATATTTTCAAAAATAATTTTAAGTTTAATTTTCTATCCAAAATATATTAAAAAAAACCTTTTCAAAAAAGCTTCAATATATATGCTTAATGTTGAAAACATTATATAAAATGGTAGGTGATGTTTTAGGGAAAAAAAGTAGTATTAGTGATTTGTGAACTGAAGGTAAGACTCCTAAAATTCAATACTCTTATCAACATTCCCTTAATTATAGGCAAAGAAAGGATTAAAATTAAACATCATTGGTTATGGAATGCATATTTGAGACATAGGATCATAGATTTAGAGCTGGAAATCAACTCAGATACCATCTAACCCACATCTTCCATTTTTTTACAGTTAAGGAAAGTGAGGCCCAGGAAGGTTAAGTGATTTCTCCAATTTCACTTCAGTGTAAGAAAGGTTTGAACTCAGATCATCAAATTCCAGAGAAGGTCTTTTTTCAATGGACTATGTTGCTTCTGGAAATAATTATTTTATTTTTTAATGATATCTAAAGGAATAAGGAAAAAGAAGGAAGGAAGAAGGAAGGAAAAAAGGAAGAAGGGAAGGAGGGAGGACAAATTCATTTAGCACCTACCATGTACCAAACACTTTATAAATATTATACTATTTGATTCTCATAACCATCCTGGAAAGTAGAAGCATATTATCCCCATTTTATAGTTGAGTAATCTGAGACAGAGGTAATATGACTTGCCCAGGATCCCATAGCTAATAAATGTTTGGTGCTGAATTTGAACTCAAGTCTCCCTAACTCTAGTCCCATCAATCTTTCTAATGTGCCACATCTGTATGACTCACACACTACTAGATCTAATATACTTTGTCTAAAAATAGAAAGGCAGAACCCAAAGTACTATGAGAAATTTGAGGAAGAGAACCAGGATCAAGAAGGAAATTCAGTTCATCAAATTCAACTACCTCATTTTACAGAAAGGGGGAGCTAAAGACTTGAAATCCTCACCTACCATACTTTTCACAACTGGAAAGCCTTAATCGATCATAAGTTGTTCAAAATTCTGTATTCTGGTTCTTTACTGGATTGCCAACTCTGAGAAATGAAAATCTCCCTTAAGCTGAAGGGGACAGTTGGAAGAGAAATAAGTGTTTTTATAAAGGCAGCATAGCAAATGGACCAAGTGGGGAATCCAATTCATTAAGAATTAAGAGAGTATCCTCTCCAACCACCATTGCACATCTCCAAACAAGAACTGGATGATCATGTGCCAGTTATACAGATAATTTTTAAAATATGACCCCTTGGATCATATATTTCTACATGTAGGAATCTTAGTGAAATGTGAATTTTGCTTTCTTTATAGAAAAGAAAGCTGAAGCCTAGAGAGGTTAAGGTATTCACATCCAAGATGACACAGGTGTTAAATGGAAGAGCAAGGATTAGACCCAAGTCCTCTAACTTAAATCCAGTCCACTTACCCTGAAACCATGATGACCATGAAAATTCCTTAAAAATTTGAAATTCCATGATTCTGAGTTATATATATTTTCATCACTTAGGTAGTGACAAAGAGCCACTTTAAGCAACTGCATTAGAAACTTCCTTATTCTGTACCACTGGAAAGAATGAACATTGAGTAAATGTATTGCACAGAATATATGATATTTTCTAAACTATTTTTTTCTTCTTAGGATAGCTGTCATATACATCTTTGCAACTTGCCAGGCCATAGTTTTAAAAATAGATCAAAACTGTTCTTGCTTAAAGTAATTACATTATTGTGCCCTCACATTTTCTCAAATTAATATTTAAACATAGGGCCAATTGAAAATAAAATTGAATTAAATTGAGGTATTCTATTGCAAACTGTGCTAGTAGTTTGCAATTGATCAGATATGCAAATGTTAATCTATAATTCTAATGTGCTGTGCTTACAAATGATGGATCATTAAGACACTTAAGAAAGTGTAACACTTTTCAGAATAATATAACGGAAGATTTAATGCAATTCTTCTACAAATGGTGGAATAGACTATAGGAACTTCTAGACTGAATTGATGGAATTAAATTTAAATCTTTTCAACTAAACATTTGACAGCAATGAAAACCACAGCTAAACACCTTTGGAAGCTGGAACATTCCTCGCTTCAAACAGAAGTTGCTGTCTTAAGGAGTAATATCATTTAATCTGTGTGATTGCTATTGGACCTAATGTGCCACATTTCTCTTTCATGTAGATGAATTGATCATTATGGTATTTTCATCACTTTATATTACTAAAATAACATCTTTGTAACTAACTCTTCCTAACAGAGCAATAGTTAATGGACTCTTGACCACTAGACCTTTGGCTAAAGAAAAATCAGGGTAAGTCAAGTCCAGTCAACAAGCATTTATTAAGTTTCTAATATGTACCAGTCACTGTGCTAAAAGGGTTCAATGTGCTGAACAGCAGCAGTCTTCTCTTGGAAGTTCAGGATAATCTAGTAAAAAATATCACAGATCCATGAATCCTTCTGGAAAAATGAAGAAGTACAGGGGCAGCTAGGAGTACAGTGGATAGAGCACTGGCCCTGAAATCAGGAGGACCTGAGTTCAAATATAACCTCAGATCAAACACTTGACACTTACTAGCTGTGTGACCCTGGGCAAGTCACTTAACCCTAATTGCCTATAAAAAAATGAAGAAGTGTAGAAAAAAATAGGATTGTGATTGGAGGGAGAAAGAGGAACAGAAGCATAATTTTGTCAATTTGAGAGATGATAATATAGTGATTCTCCATGTAGCATATGGCCAAGAATGCCAGTTCAATCTAATAAGCATTGCCAAACTTAACAATAGCTTTAGGAAGTTACTTTATTTTTGTTACTATACACTGCTATACATTCTGAGCATGAACATACATACTCCTTTCCTCTCGAGAAACTGAATTTCTCTCATGATAAGTTTCCTTCCTTGCTCTACAGAATTCCAAACTTCTACCATTCTTCTTCCCTTTCTCTCTTTCTCAGTTAGATATGCATTATCTTTTAAGGGTTTTGAATGTAATGCAATTATGTCTAGCCTTAGCTATTCCTAAGTTTCTCACTTTAGACCATAGGAGAATAAACCATGTTGATATCTTATAGAAGACAGAATCTTATTTCTGAATATTTTGAGCATATCCAACATGTTGAAGAAAAATTTGTACTATTTAAAAGAGCACTAAAATTAGAATCAATTGATTTATGTTTGATTCTTGCCTGTGGAATGTAATAGTTATATATCTTGGACTAGTTACTTAACCTGATCAAGTCTCAGTTTCTTCATTTGTAAAATGGGCATTATAATAGCTGACATTTTATCTCAGAATTGTGAGGTTTAAATATGCTGATGTGGATAATGTATATGAAAGTCCTTTACACATTAAGAAAAGGCTATACAAATTTAAAACTATAAAATAAAACATGGGTTAAACATAATTAAATAGACTGCTTTATAATGTTTAAAAATACACTGTATGTGAAGGCTTTTAGATCCCTGAATATTAACATGCCAATCACGATAATGTCTGGCCACTTCTGACATATTATATATTTTCACTTGAAGCTCGATTCTACCTTTTGGTCACTATAACCCACACTGTTATTTCTCTTCTCTAAAATTCCATTACACTTAGAGTCTATTATATATATATATATATATATATACATTATATATATATATATATATAGTAGTATAGCCTTTGATCAAATTCTTCTTTGTTTTCTAATTGTATATGTGTGAAAACTGTATCTTTGGGAAAAAAAAAACTTGTATTGAAGAGTAAGCACTGCTTCTAATACATCTTTTATATGTCCCAATTTACCAGGGACAATCCTGAACACATAGTCATGCTCAGTTTAATTGAAGGTTATGTTTCATTTATACCACTTTAAATGACATTTACTAAAGGGGGCATATTTTAGTATACTCAAAGAATCTTATACTTCATTCTAAGGAATCCATTTGGGGGGATGACTAGAAGATTATTTATGGAGGTTCTACCCATCTTTGCCATTTGTGCCAGGCCTTTGACTGAAGCTAAGTCAGGTTACAGTTATAGTGGACACAATTATTCCAGACACAATTTCAGTGGTATCATTATTATCTTCATCATAGCTGGCATTTATATAGCACTTTAATATTTGTCAACACTTTACATATTTTATCTCATTTTTTCTCATAACAACCCTGTAAGGCAGAGCTTTTCCATTACCTGTTCTAAAAACTATTTGACATATAAGCAGTGTATCTTATGTAAAGGTACTATACATGAGTGAAGCTATCTAAGTCAGTTACTTGGGTGGTGAGGAGATATAGGGACTTTGAATTATCTCAGACACAAAACAAAGAATTCCTCTTGGTAGATAATGAGTTGTACAAAAAAAAATTATAACTGTTGTCTTGACCTCTTTACAGGAAAGACACACTAGTAATCCCTATAATTCCTCTCATAAAAAAGGTTTAATATGATTATGCAAAAGTTTACATAAGAAATATATCTGTGTTAAAAGGTCTGGTTCATCTAAAGGTAGTATTGTTGAACTAAAGGTAAAATGTAAATCCAATTTTAAAATGTCATCAATATATCCAGAATTCTAAGCAAAATGCCTTGAGGCAATCTATATTTCAAAGTCATTTAAAAAAATAATAATTATTAACATTTTGAACTTTTTAGAGTCTTGATCCCTCATGAGGATATTATTTATTGTCTAATGATCATTAGATCCATGATACTGAAAATTGAAGTCTTTTTTATCATGCTTAGCTCATCTCCTAGTATTATAATAATGCTGTGAGATTCATAGATCAGACGTTTATCATTCAGAAAATGGGAAGAATTTTCATATAGCAATCTAGTTGCAGTAATCTAAAGATGTTGCAAATAGCAGAGTCCAATTATTACTTTCAAATACAAGATAATATAACTGAATGTTATTTAATAGATTGGAAGGAGAGAGCAAAACCTTCCTTTTCTTGCTTTTCTTTGGTCCATCAAGGCTTATTCTAAGACATCCCAAAAAACTCCAGCCTAAATTATCTTCTAATTTTGTACAGTGTGTTTATGTGGGGGGAAACTCCCATATTTAACACATGAAGAAAATGAGTACCCTACAGATAATTGAAGTAAGAGCAGGATCTTTTATGTTTTGCTCTTTTTTTTTTTGGTTTGTAATGAAGTTTATTGGGGTGCAAACCTTTAGTTAAGCTTGGAATCTTCTACAACACACAAAATATAATTTGGGAAAAAATCATTGTCTTAATCCCTTAGTGAACCCACTTAAGTATAATAAAAAAGTGTTTCTTTAATGTGTCACTTCACAGTCAGGAGAATTGTGTTAATGATTAGTTAGCCTGACTTTAAGATATAAAAATCTTCTCTGGTATTAAAAAAATTTAAATGGTTTACATCCTTCTTAACGTAATTCTCTCTCTCTCCATATATATGTATATATAACATATACACATACATGTATATGTGTATGTGAGTATACGTATATATATGTGTATACGTGTGTAATAGCATGTATCCACATGTCAACACTGTTCTTTTTATTCCTTAGTTGTTCATTTTATAACTAACTAGCATTCTCTCAGACTCTTCTGAAGAGGCTGATAATAATCTTTCTGAATTTAAAATTCAGAATATAATATTAAAAACCCTCCTAAAGAGAGTTAATTGAATTTTATGAATAAAAAAGTGGGAGCCATTTGAATTGATAGGGTAATTGATTTCATGTTGGGAGGGACATATGACCTCAAATAGCCAAGCCATCTCTTTTTACAGATAAGGAAGCTGAGGTCCACATGGGTTAAGTGATTTCTCCAAAGTCACATAGATAGCAAGTAGCAAAGCCAAAATTTGAATTAAGGTCATCTGATGCTAAAGCCTGTAGGCATCCCACTGTCCTATCATTACTATTGAAGAAATGTCTAAATATTTTAAGTGACTAATTTTCCACAGTTGTTTCCTCTAATGTTTGGCTAATTTCAGAGCATCCTAGGCTACATGTTAGGGTTTAGGGGACTTCAGAGATAATATAGTTAGTTCAAGCATTTTTTTCTGATATGGAAACTGAGGCCAGAGAGGCTTTATGATTTGTCCATACTCATACAATTAATTGATCATAGGTTTAAGATGAGAACCTTGATTTCTAAAAAAAAAAAATGTTTCTAAAGATTCCTTGTTACATGAAGGCCCTAGTATAGATAATACTAAAGTGTTTTTTTTCTATATTATTTTTATTCAAATGAAGTCAGTTAATGCAAGAAGATGTGATTATTGTGCCTTTAAATGATAATTTTAGAAAGAGAGTTTGTGAAAAAATGCATTCCATGTGACATGTTCTTACTTTTAGAAAAATCTTAGCATGAAAACTGAAACTGGCCTTTCTCTGCCTCTTTCTATTTTATTTAAGAGGCAGCATCTTTTTTGTGTGATTCATTTTCTTATCCTTTCATTAGAAAACAATAATTTGTTTGTTTTTTTTGGAAGGGAGTTTTGTGTGTTTTTCTAGTCAAAGGAAATTGCAGTTAACTTAATAAAAGTGAAAAAATATTTTATTTCACAGGTTACTTGTCTACCTTAAAAACCATAACAAAGAAAATGTTAAGTGGAATATTTTTGACACTTTCATTCACGAATATGTGCAACTGAATAGATTTTCATTTATTCTGAATATTATTTTTAACATTTTGGAGATAATTCAACAACACAAGAAAAGGAAATATTAATGAGATCAATCATAATGAAATCCAGCAATATATGTGAACAAGCAAGGAGATTTAGAGAAGTGATTTTTCATTATTTTCAAATGATTAAGGAATTCTTGATTCTAGGTGCTAGCCTGAGTCTCTCATTGAAGAGTGAATAAACAACTTTTGAGTAGATGAATATAAACAAAGTTATTTTATTCATTACTCAAATGGTAGCCATATTTCAGTTGAAATTAATGTAAGAGTAGAGTTACAGATGGGCATGAACTGCAAAATCTGTAAGAGAAAAGACTCAAAGACTGTAAACTCAGTAATTGAAAGACTTAGACCGTATCACAGGCAGAGAGTGTTAAACTTTTTGTGTGTCATGAACCCCTATAGTAGTTTAGTGAAGCCCATGGACTCCTTCTCAGAATAATGTTTTAAACATATAAAATAAAATATAAATAATTAGAGAGTGATAATTATATTGAAATATAACACTAATAAAAATAAAAACAATACAAACAACAATAATAACATTTATATAGTGCTTGCTATGTGCCAGGCACAGTGCTAAGTACTTTAAAATTATTATTTCTATTGATCTTCACAAAAAACTCTGAGAAAACCCATTTTACAAATAAAAATGAAAACTGAGAAAAACAGAATTTAAATGACCTATCCAGTGTTACACAACTAGAAAGTAGTTGAGGCCTGAAATTTGAACTCAGATTTTCCTGGCTCAAGGCCTCTATTCACTGTACTGATCTGCATGGAAATGTTCATTCTAAAATTCCTTTCTACAATTCATCTTTCATATCACTGCTGGAATGTCACTCCACAACTCTAAAGCTTTCACCTCAGATCTATTAAGGTCCAGTGTTCTAAACAACTAGGAATTTTGTTTTCTACCTCTGCTAATAAGATATGTGATAGAGCGAGCCTCAATAAAAGAGTAAAAGTGAGTAGGTATGTGTGTGTGTGCACATGCATGCCCTTGTGTGCTAATGTCTATCGTTCTGTTTACCAAGACAAAATAAACTTAAGTGCTCCTTTGAATACTTGTGTTTAAGCTCTGCTTGCTATATGCAATTGTGTCACTTGCTAGCAAGACTGCTCTTCTTCTTCTGTAACTGAGTGTTGGATGCAATCTTTTACCTTCGGCACTTCAAGGTCAGAACCACTAGAGGTATTATCCCCACTTAAGGGATATTTTCTCCTTGAATCAAGGGCTTTATGCTTTGTTCATAACAAAAAAATCACCTCTTTGGTACTTTCAACATGACTCATTGTGACTCACTATTTTTCTCAGTAGATCTGAGTTGGAAAGGACTGAGTTATTCATTATAATTCAGTTATCTAGAAGGTAACTTACTGTAGGTTGTCATTACGATATCACCAAGGATGACTTAGCAGTAGGGTTCCCATATGTCTTGCCAGATTATGTACATTGACTAAGAAATAAAGTTCAAACACCTTAACCTAACATTTAAGGTTCTCTTCTGTGCAATTAGAAACTGTCTAGCATGTCAGAGAAGGTAAACTAACCGGAAAAGATATGCTGGTGCAGAATCAGGCATTAGGAGCAATGGGTGGTATCCCTTAGGATGTTTTTACCCTGCAAAAGAAGCAAGTCCATATGAATCTGTTCATAATAAGAGGTCATCAATCCAGGATAGAGATGATGCAATTCGTTTCACTGAGTTGTTGATTCATCCAAGGAATTAGGTATATTCACTAAGTCCCCTAAGGACCATAAGTATTCAGATAATCCAAGAAATGAATTCTCAGGTATTTTCAGAGTTGTATATAAGAAAAAAGATTTGGAAAGAGCTCAGAAGCCATTCATTCCAGTCTGGACCTGACAAAAAATATCATTCCTACAACATTGTTGGCAGACCCTGCTTGAAGAAATTTAGTAACATGAACCCATTACCTCTGGAGGCAAGTTGTTCCATTTTTTTGACAGCTCTGATGGTGAAATATTGTTTTTGTTTTTCCCCTCTATATAAAGGCTAAAAACGACTCTCAGCAACTTCTAACAATTGGTCATAGCTATTTCCTTTGAGGCCAAACAGAACCAGCCTAATCTCTCTTTCACACAACAACACTTTAAACACTTGCCCACAAATATCATACCTTCTCTTCCCAGGCTAAAAATAGCACAATTCTTTTAAATTATCCTTTCACAAGATAACCCACTTCTAGACATGCTGTAGCTTGTCAACATCACCTAGAAATGAACACAATCTCTAAACACAATGTTAATACTAATGCCAATAGTAATAGTAAAGCAAATACTATATATACCTATATATATATATACACACACATAGCATTTCTATAGCACTTTAAGGTTTATAAAGTGCTTTACGTAGGTAATCTAATTTCATCGCTACAATAGCCTTGTAAAATAGATGCTATTATCCCCACTGTGCAAATGAGGAAACTGAGGTTGAGAGAAGTCAAGCCCAGGGTCATGCAGTATCAAAAGTAACATTTAGAGGTAGGTCTTCTTGACTCCAAGTCCAGCTAGTTGTTTGTGCCATCTAGGTTGGACCAAGGTAAAAATAAATCAGATTACCAACTTCTTTATTCTGGATATTGTGCCTTATCTGTTTTAATTTTGCTTGTTTTGGGTTTTGTTTTGGTTTTTCTTTGTTTATTTGTTTGTTTTGGCTTCCATGTTCTTTGGACTCTCTAAACTTTCAGACTACTAAAATTCCTAGATTGTTTACATAAGATCTCACACTGTCTAACCACTTCTCACCTATCATGTATCTGTGTAGGTGACTTTTGAATACAAATATAAAACAGATTTATAGCTTGAATGGACCCTGGAGATGACTGAGTCCCACCCATTATTTTATACATGAGGAATCTTGAGACCGGGAGAGGCTGTGACTTGCCCAGAATCACATAATGAGTGTCTGATTCCAGGTGCAGTACACTATCTTTACATTTATCCTTATTAATATTCATCTTATTAGATCAGATATACATCTCTAGCCTTTGACTCATGGGATGGCCAGACTGAAAAAAACAAAGAACCATGTTGTGGAGTCTGTTAGTACTCAACTTTCTGCAGTTTTCATTGACTATTTAAGAGGCATCAAGGCATATACTTGACTTAGTAATTAGGAATTGTGGGAAGTCATGATGATAAGCATGGCCAGATTCTCTATAAAAAAGCACGTCTGTTATTATAAAATGTTATTTTATAAATTCCCCGAAGTCTCTTCACAAGAAGAGCAGCTGCTTGGGGAAGAAGTGCAAGTAGGCCCAGAATATAGAGAATATAGGGAATGGGGGATGCGTGGGTCCATAATATTGACATAGTTTAGCCTCCTAACTCTATCATCCAATGAATGAGGTATTCCTCTAAGCTTTGGGGGTCTTACACCTTTAAGTGAACTTTTGTGCCTTTAACCAAATCAATTTTTTTTAATGTAAACTAGCACACAGCCAAGGAATGGTCTTCAAGGAATTCTACTAGAGACTTCCATTTTGGTTAATATTGATAATAAAAGAATAATGATAGTAATAACAACCAAGATATCTATGTAATACTTTAAAGTTTGTGAAACGTTTTACATATATTATATCATTTGGTTCTCATAACCTTGTAAAATAGGTATTGTTATCCCTGTTTTATAAGTAAGGAAACTGAGGCTAAAGGGTTAAATGACTTGCCTAAGATTACCATGATAGTAAGTATCTGGGGCAGGATTTGAAATAAACTCTTCTCTTCACTCTGACACCTAGATGCCTATTGTGCCTTGAAACACTAATGACTATACTTTGAATTGACCATTCAATTAGCTCTATGATCATCTAGGCTACATTTCTCCTCTAATCTATAAGAAGTACATGACAGTACATGACAAGTCAAAAGCTTTACAGAAATCTAAATATATGTTTTTGTGGTATTCCCCAATTTTTTTGTCTAGTTACCCTGCAAAAAAATGAAGTTAGTATGGAATAATTTGTTCTTCTTGATGAAGCCATTCTAAATACTACCATACCATTATTTCAGTTCTTTCCACCACAACCTATCCCCTCAACTAGAAATCAAGCTCAGTATCATATAGTTTTCTTACTCTATTCCCTATTTTGAAATCTGGGCCAACAGTCATGTGTGCCCATTCATGTGCTATTCAGTACTTCTTAATCTATTTAAATTCATTAGCAACAGTTCTATGTTTGCCAGTAGAGTAAAGGAGGATTTAATGTATTTGAATCTTGTGACTTAGGCAACAGGGTGATGTCTTATCTCCTCATTAATTTTGATTTTTAACTTTCTGTAATCATTCTTGTTCTATCCTCCTGATTATAAGTTCATTTTCTTGAAAGAGAAATAGAATGACAGAAAATAAGAATTGGCCTTTCCCACTGTCATCCAATATAATCAATCAATCATTTAATAATTATTAAGTACCTACTATATGCTAAGCCCTGTGGATACATAAAGAGGCAAAAGACAGTCCCTGCTCTTAAGAAGCTCACAAGCTAACACCATATCTGTCCCTTCAATGAACCTTTTCTTTCCCCTAAAAAAAAAAGGTGGAATAGAATGTATTTTTTTTGTTTTTTTTGTTTGTTTTTCTCTTTTTGATGAGGTTATTGGAGTTAAGTGACAAACAACTATGTATAAACAATATATGCACATGTGTATCTCTCTTTCTTTATCTATCTATTTAGATATATCTCAGAGTGAAGGCACTCTATGGTTAAACCGGACAAGAAAAGGCCTTTTAAGAAGGTGATACTTTGGCTAAGACTTGAAGGAAGTAAGTGAAGACAGGAAGTAGGAATGAAGAGCAACAAAGTTCTAGACATAGCCAATGACAATCTCTGTTCTTGGAAGACAGAGGGCCTTTCGTGAGTAAAAACAATGAAGCCATTGTCACTGGATTATAAAGTATTTGGAGGTGAGAAAGGTAGAGGAAAACTGTAAAGATAAGGAGGGACCAGGTTAAAGGCCAATGTGTTTTATATTTGGTCCTGGACATAATAGGGAACAATGGTAGCTTTAAAAATGGAGGGTGTAACATGCTCAGATGTTAAGAAGATCAAATTGATAGCTAAAAAGAGGATGGACTAGACTGGACTGGAGAGAGACTTGAGGAAAACAACCAGCAGGTTATTTTAACAGTCCAGGAATGAGATAATAACACTGTCTATAAATAAGAGATGTTACCATGTTAGAAATGACAAGAATTAGATATGGCAGGGGTGGTAGGAAGAGAATGAGCAGTCTAGAATAACACCAAAAGTATGAGTGGTGGTAACTAGGAAGATTTTAGCTCTCTGGATAATAATTGCAGAGAAATCAAATTAGTATGATAGAATGGTAATTAGAATAGAATAACAAAAGAAGGTAAATAAAATTTGAAAAGAGGAGAGGTTTGGGGGGGCAAGATAGTTCAATATTGGACATGTTTAGTTTATGATTTCTCATAGACATCCAGTTCAAAATTTTCAATAGCCAAAATTAAAGTGCAAAATTAGAGGTCAGGATGGAGGTCATATGTGGATAAATAAATCTGAGAATCCTCAGAATAGGGATAATAATTGAATCATTGAAGCTGATGAGATCATCAAGCAAAATAATACATAATGTTTAGTTGAGACAACTGAGGATCTTTGGTTTGAAGAAGAGAAGACTGGGGGAACATGATAGTTGCTTTGTTTTGATTCTTTTTTTTATTTTTTAAATGTTTTAATAAGATTCATTTTTAGTTTTAAACATTCACTTCCATAAAATTTTGAGTTTTAAATTTTCTCCCCTTCGTTTCCTCCTCCCTCCCCAAGGTGACGTGTAATCTGATATTGGCTTTAATTATACATTCATATCAAGCATATCTTCACATTAGTCATGATGTATAGAAGAATTAGAACTAATGGGAGGAACCACGAGAAAGCAAAAATTCATTTGGTTGGGGAAGGTCTGTTGGTTTGTTTAATGTGTGATTAATCCTGAGCATTCTTGGGGAAAATTCTGTTGAATGGGCATGGGGTTGGGGTATCATACATAAGATTAAACTTAAACATACTTGGGGCAAGTTCTTTTGAGAGAGAATGAATTTTGTATCTAATACATGACTACTCCTGCCTACATGTTTGAAGTAGCCTATAGTCAAGAGTTCATGGTAGTCAAGGAACTGGGAGGCCAGGACATTAAAAAACATCATTTTACTGATTTATAAAAGGAGATGCAATATGATACAATGGTAAAGGTGCTAGAATTGGAGTCAGAAGACAGACATAAAAAAGGAAGATGTATGTTCACCAAAGGATTACCACTGCAATGGAGAAGATACTAAACAGAATCCAAATTGGAGTGATTCCCAGCAAATGATGATGTCCTCCAGAAATTTCTCTTATACCAATTGAAACAAACCTCAGAACACTGCAGAGCTTGTCCTCTCCACCCTACAGAAAAAAAAAACAAGTGATTAAAATATATGTATACTCATCTTCAATTGATAAATGGTCAAAGGATATGAACAGGCAATTTTCAGATGAAGAAATTAAAGTTATCTATAGTCATATAAAAATTCTCTAAATCATTATTGATTAGAGAAATGCAAATCAAAACAACTCTGAGGTACCACATCATACCTATCAGATTGACTAACATGAAAAAAAGGAAAATGATAAATATTGGAGAAAATGTGGAAAAATTGTAACACAAATGCATCACTGTTGGTGGAGTTGTGAACTGATCTAACCATTCAGAAGAGCAATTTGAAACTATGCCCAAAAGGCTACAAAACTGTACATACCCTTTGACCCAGCAATAACACTTCTAGGGCTGTGTCCCAAAGAGATAATGAACACAGGAAAAGGACCCATGTGTACAAAAATATTTATAGCAGCTCTTTTTGTGATGACCAAGGATTGGAAGTTGAGGGTATGCCCATCAATTGGGGAATGGCTAAAGAAGTTGTAGTAAATGAATGTAATGCAATACTATTGTGCTATAAGAAATGCTGAGCAGATGAACTTCAGAAAAAATCCTGGAATAATTTAAATGAACTGAAGGTGAGAGAAGTGAGCAGAACCAGGAGAACATTTTGCACAGTAACAGCCACATTGTGTGATGACTGGCTTTGATAGACCTAGCTCTTCTCAGCAATGCAAGGATCTAAGACAACTCCAAAAGACTATTGATGGAAAATGCTATCCACACCCAGAGAAAGAACTATGGAGTCTGAATGCAGATGGACACATACTATCTGCTCTTCTTTTATTTTGTGGTTTTGTTCTATTTTTTCTTTCTTGTGGTTCCTCCCATTAGTTCTAATTCTTCTATACATCACGACTAATGTGAAGATATGCTTGATATGAATGTATAATTAAAGCCAATATCAGATTACACGTCACCTTGGGGAGGGAGGAGGAAACGAAGGGGAGAAAATTTAAAACTCAAAATTTTATGGAAGTGAATGTTGAAAACTAAAAATGAATCTTATTAAAACATTTAAAAAATAAAAAAAAGAATCAAAACAAAGCAACTATCATGTTCCCCCAGTCTTCTCTTCTTCAAACCAGGTGTCAAAATTCCTATCTTTGACAAATGGCTAAGATTGAGTTTCTAAGAACATTATACTTACAATTAGATATGCAATATTGTTTAAACATTCCATATTTCAATACTTGATGTAGTAACTAGCATAATGTTCATACTCAATATTTTAAATCACATAATTTGATTTAAATTTATGACTGGAAGTTTCAGAAAGTCAGGTTTCAATAGGGTATAAGGAAAACTTCCTAAGAATTAGAGCTGATTAAAATTGAATAAGCTACCTTGAGAGAGAAACAGAGTTCTTCATTACAGGAGGTGGTTAAGTCAAGGCTTGATGACTACTACTGGGAAAAGGTTAAAGAAGGGATCCTTGTATTAGTAGAGGTTGGCCTAAAGAATTTCTGAATTTCCTTCAGTAGCTAGATATCAGTTTTGTAAGTGGCATGTAATGGGCATGTATTTTATTTTGATTCCTTTCTATAGTGACATATACATATATATGTATGTGTGTGTATATATATGTATATATACAGATATATGTGCATATATATAAATTTTCTTTCTATTGTGTATTTCATACACACACACATATCACATATTTCAGTAATATTTCCCTATTTATGTAACTGTTGAATCTTTAACAGTTTTGCTTCTGTTTTTGTTTTGTTTCTGGGCTTTTTTTCCTGCTTCAATTCTGGAGAATATACACCAGATATGTAAGGTCACTTGAATACTTTAGTGGAGCTCTTAATAAAAGAACCACTTAAGTCAACAACTTACAATTTTTCTCAAGTAATAGATATAAAGAAAGATATTCAAGTAATATGTAGTAAAGAAAAGTACATTTTGCTTTGATCTTAGAAGATTCAGTGACATTTTAAGCAGAAAAATTGGAAGAATCAAGTCCATTTTGAAGTAATTTTATAAGTTGAAATAAGATCAATCAATTTTGCATTAGGAAACTTTCAAATCATAGTAAAAATGAAGCAAATTTTAAAGAATAATATAAGATGGCAAAAGCCATGTCAAAGGAAGAAAATATCCTTTGAAAAGTCATTAAATTTATAATATTTCACAATCTCATTTTATGTATACAACAATACAGTGTTATAATGCGGGAGAGATTTCCCCAACTTCTACTTCCCCCTAATTCATTATGTTTGACGAAAATAATACTTTTACCTAAAGCCAATGCAAATGGATTATTTGGTGTTCTTCATGATGACTGGCCAACATTCTACTTTTGGAAGGTTCAGAAGCTATTGAAGTCAGGGCATAGGTCACACAGCTGCATGACTCTGAGAATGCTATGTTGCTTCCAGTTTGGGTGATTTATCTTTTTTTTTTTATCTCTCCTGAATTAGTATAAATACTGAAGCCCCAGGGAACTGGGAACTCAATTGCTAGCAGATACTTAATCATGCTTTTACTTTATCTTACCTCACAGTTAGTGTGGTTGATGTCAATATCCTAAGAATTTATAAAATGATAATGATGATGATGGTGGTGGTGGTGGTGGTGATAACAATAATGTTGATAATAAGACATAGACATTAGTATTACTATATCTAGAAGGAAGAGCAGAAATATATTTAATAAATGTTCATCACTAAAGGTCATTTTTTATTTTTTTTAATTTTGTTGAATAATCTTAGCCAGTAATGAATTCATTGAATAGAAGAGCATAAAGCAAAACGTGGCCAATGTAAAAGTGAATGTTGCCCCAGGGCACATCTTTATTAAAACAATTAACAAGATTTTTTTTCCTCTAGAATTAGATTTTGCCACTTATTGAAGAATAATTCATGCAGATTGAATCAAGCAGAATATAGCAGTGTTTACTTAGCTATTACCCTTAAAAGTGACTTCAGACCTTGAGTAGAAATACCTTGAGTCATGCAAATTATACTCCACAGAAAGCATTTTTGAAAGAATAACTCTAAAAGCTGAGTTAAAATCACTTTTAAATATAAATTATATTTTGATGGTTACCTTGAGAGTGTCCTGGTTAAAAAAAATCTAATAATATAGCAGTATTTTGTAGGTTTATGTGTAAGAGAGATAAAACAGAAAATGGTTTATTTGATGGACACTTTTAGGACAGTGAAAATAGCATTGGGTCTAGAAATGGAGGAACTGGGTTCAAATTTCCATTCTGCTACTTTCTACCTATGTAAACTAGGGCAAGTCACTTCATCTCTCTATTTCTTTACCTGTACAATAGAAGAACTAGGTCCCTAAGGTCTGTCCTAGCATTAAATTACCTGATCCTAATAGTTAATGCCTTCCATGTATATGTTAAAATGATACTCAATGACCTCTTGATCGTTAATGCAAAGAAAGGAATAAAATAGAGACATATATATCTATATAGATATAGATATAGTTATCAAATATGTTTGCTACTGTACTGGAAAAGATACAATTCAGGCCACTAGTTGAAAAGAGATTCCCTATACATGGAGAAGTCCTCAATATACTATTATTTGCCAATGATATTGTGTTAATTTCATCAAGTTCTGAGATATAGTAGAACATATTAAATGAAATTCTTAATCATTCAAAAGAAATTGGCCCAATTAAGAAAGAGTAAGTGGATGAAGAATGGCTTTTCTTGACCACGAAATGTGATTGAATACAAAATAAATAATACTTTTAATATATTCAGTTTCTATATATATAATATATACACACATACATATGTAAATAATTGAATGTGTATACATGTTAATCTTTCTCTGTGTTTCTGTCTTTGTTTCTCTCTGTTTCTGTCTGTCTGTTTCTGTCTCTCTCTGTCTCATATACATATGATCTCTAGATTTCATATTCAACTATATGTGCAATAGAATTATATTAGTCATCATATTGACTTAGAAAATCACAAATTAACATTATCTAGGTTGTATTTTATTTTGAGAGCAGCTAGGTAATATAATGGATAGAGGTCTGGGTCTGGAGTCAGGAAGACTCATCTCTGTGAATTCAAATACAGATTCATATGCTTATTTATTAGCTGTTTGACCCTGAACAAGTGACTTAACACTGTTTGTCCTAGTTCCTCATCTGTAAAATGAGCTAGAGAAGAAAATGGCAAACCACTCTAGCATCTTTGTCAATAAAACCCCATATGGGATCATAAAGAGTCAGACACAACTGAAAAATGACTCAACATTTTACTTTTATTTCATTAAACAATTCTAATTACATTTTAATCTAATTCAGGTTGCACTGGAAAGTTTACTGACTGATTGTTGCCTATAGGCCACTAATTTGACAAGAGATCAAACATTTGTGCCCTTGAATAAATTTCTGGGAATCTGTGAAATCTGGTGAAAAAGGAGTACACATATTCAATAAACTTTAAAATTTCTCATTTCCTACAACTGTGAATTTCTTCAACTACAACAGTATTATTCTGAAGACAGATCCTTAGGCTTCGCCGGATTGCCAAAGGAGTCCATGACACAAGAAAGAAAGCTTAAGAGCTCTTGGTCTAGAAACTAGACACACTTTATCTACTTGTTTTTTTTTTTTCTTTTTAGATTGTAAAGTCAAACTCTTTTGAGTTATTAGTAATCTCATTTAGGGAGCTCTACAATTTCACCAGGTTGATGAAATTAGCATAGTGTCATTGGTGAACAGGAACATAGTTATACAAATATAGTGCCTTTAATATGTGCTGTGAATATATGTGTACATATGTTTGTACAATTGTGTATATATATGTGTGTGTTTATGTGTATCTATATATACACAGATATGCATATGTATACATATACATAGATATATCAATGTATGTATTGTCTGCCTTTGTGTGTGTGCATGTTTCACAGGTACTAAAAATGGACAATGATTGGGATCAAAATTCCAGAATTGACTGGAAGAAGAAACTGGGCTGCCATTGTCTTTGGGAAATTGTGAAATTTCCTTAATGATCTTCAAATCCTTCTTAAAACAAATCTGTCTTAAATGAAAATATTTTTTTCCTTAGTTTTGTATGGCTATAAGTCATGGACCACTATAGTCTCTAAATTACTGAAATCGAGGATGACCCAAAATGCAAAGGACAGCTACAGACTAAAATCAATTATGAACACATTTTTGTTTTCCATAGAAGAAAACATTAAACCATCAATGAAAGGCATGAGATAAAAAGATGAACAAGTCATATTGCAATAGTTAGTAATAACTGATTAGCCCACATGTTGCAGTTGTATATTGTTTCATCACGAAAATGTCTCCCTCTGATAAATTTATTAGAAGACATGGACAGGAGTCACATTGGATGTTCTGGATGCGATACAATGTATATCATTGAAAGTTATATCAACATTAATGAGATCATAGATCCTTTTTGAAACTTGGAGCACAAGACAGAATACAAATTAGAATTTGGCATTGCTGAAAATCCACCATCCATTTTCTTTTCTTTGCTCATTATGTTAACTATGGCCTTTGTTATAATGATCCCTATACCTAATCTCCCCTTGGTAGTAAGTTAGCTAAATAGGAAAGCATTTTAATATTTTTGTGATCACTAACTATGAAATATATTAAGTATATATAATCTTTGATGATTATGAGTTTCTGAGTGCCTGAAAAGAACACATAACAGGATGTTTCATTGATTGCTGGCATGACTTAGCTTTGCAGAAAATTTAACCTCATATGACCATACTTTTCCAAGAAATCTGTATATATTTTTTGTCAATATTGTGATAAATTGAGATCTTTTGAATAATTAATTTTACCATTACATTTCTGTCCAGTTTAGAGAGTATAAGATCACAAATTGGTTTCTTGAAATTATTATATTAATTTATATAGATTAAATTAATATATATGAAACATTTAAATGTTGGAATTTTTGCATATTTGCCTTAATTGTGATTTATTTGATACTGAAGCCTTAGTCAGGAATACAACTCCTCATTTTTACTTTGTTCCTAGAGGAAAATATGATTTATTCTAAGACATGGTTTTCAAGAAGGCCACATCTAGAGACTGTCTGAATGTTCCTGCCATCTGTGTTTAAACAAATTTGTTGTACTTGTAGCTTGTCTCTTATTCTTTAGATTGAAAGATACTTGAAGGCAATGATTTCCTTTTGAAAATTTCTACAGTGTGTGGTATTTCTATAAACATTAGGTGCATAGCATAGACATTGTAATATCACCTGTTGTACTGAACTTGAATAAGTTAATTGCCTTTCTAAAGTAAGTTTGCTGATAAGAAAAGGTATGATTAGACATTTTTTTCTCCCTAATCAGAGAAAATGGTTATATGTTTACCACTGAGGAAGTGTGTGACATCTGACAAAAATGTTGCTGCTTGCTGTTTGTCCTTCCTTCCTTCTCAAAGAGGACCATGACATCAGGGAGGTGATGCCATGACATGCAAGTGAATTGGGTTTAAGTGAGGGAGGACTGTGCAAAGTCACCATCCTCACCTTCTCTTGTGGAGCCATCTGGGTCCAGTGGCCAGATATGGATGAAGAGAACTGGAGATGGCCTACGATGCAGTGAGAGACCTTGACCTTTTCAAGTTAAGGTCTTATCTTCTTCAGGCTCTATCACTAGACTTGAGCCTGTGGCAGGACCACAAATGTTTCTGGAAATATATGGATTGTTATGAGTGAACCTGAAAAAATAAGGGAACTTTGGGTTTTCCTTTCATCTACTTGAAGAGGCTGCATCTTGAGTTTAAATTAGAGAGTACTGGTAGTCTTTACCAATTAAGCATTATAACATTTACCTTCAGCATTTGTTTAAGGACAGGTTAACCAAAATATGTTGGTTACTGTTAATTATACAAATTAGGCACAGATAAATTTGTGGCCCTTCTAAATCTATCTGGGTAGAGTTTTTAGCAAAATTCTAATGGAAGTCAAAGTATTAGTATTGGTTAATTTGGATTCATCATTTTAGGTTCTAGTTAAAAACACTTTTCTTTGTGTATTATTTTCATTTTTACGAAACTAAAATACAAAGGAACATATGTGTATATTATCATTGTACATTTATTCATTTTTGGTCTTGTCTCATGGTTTCCATATATTTAGGAAGCTCTCTGATGTGTAAGGTTTCTCAACTTATGCAGATGAGAAGCTCATAATACTGAGAATTTAGGTGATGTGTATATAGTTACATAACTAATATGTATCAGAGGCATCATTAGAAATTTATACTCTGTTTCTATCCTTCTATTCTTGGCATATAAAAGGTCATTAATAACTCTTTGTTTCCTCTTTTACTCACTTCTTTTCTTCCTTCCTTTCTTTTTCCTTTCTTCCTTTCTTTTTCCTTTCTTTCTTTTTTCTTTCTTTCTTTCCTTGCTTCCTTCTTCATTTTTCCTTTCTCTCCCTCTCTTTTCCTTCCTTTTATTCTTTTCATCTATTTTTCTTTCTCTTCTTGTCACCTATTTCTGCCTGCTTCTCTATCTATTTATTTATCCAACCATCTCTCTAGTTGTTAGTTGCAAAAAAACTCTGGATTCATGAAACAAGCTATTTTTTTTTTCTGAAGGAGAATCCTAAAGACAGATATCAGCCTTCATATGCCATTAAAGATATATTCATACATTTTTGCAGTATGTAAATAGAGAAAAATCAAATTATCTTTCCTTTAAGATATTTAAGAGCAAAATACATGTCTAATTTCTACTCTTTTTGTTAACATCTTCTTTAAACAGTGGATAATCTACAATATAGCCTCATGCATAATTGTTATTATTATTGTTAATATTACTTAACATTATGTTTTTTAACAGATTTTACAATTAGGATTTGGTCTGATTAATTTTCTAAATTTTTGTGGAGTCATTTTGTGGTAAAATTGCTATTCTGCCATATTGCTTAGTCTGTGAGACATATACTTTTGGATGAGGCCACTATGTGGATTTGTTTTCATTGACTGTATTTATTAGCTATCAGTTTTTCTTTCTTTTTTTTCTGTATTAGTTAAGGGGAGATAATAGGGTGGAGGGGAGTGTAGGGATTAGCGATACTGTTGGAGAGAGAAAGAGAGGGAGACAGATAGAACGAGAGAGAGATAATTGAAGCATTTATTAAAAATGCACAGATGAAAGGAAAATATAAGCAAAAAAGCTTTGAAAGCAATATGTGGAGTTTATTAAACACTTGAGAAAAAATAAACAGTATGAAATGGAGTTCCGTAGGTTCCTGAACAAACTTATTTTTGTGTTATGCTGACCATAAGGAAATAATTATGCTTTTGGTATTAAAATTTACACTAAAAATGTCATAAAGAATAAATCAGGATATCAGTTTGTCCTCAGCTTCTATTTGAACACCATCAAATGGAGGAGGAGAATGAGATAGAGTGACAATGATGAATTTGAGCATGATCAATGATAACATCAAAAATTTTTGTGGCAACATTAACATGTTAAACACTCTTACACCTATTAGCTCACTTAAATTAAGCCTTTTATCTGCCCTAAGGTTTTGATTATTGTTATAATTAATATTAATAATTGTTATTTATGGAAGTCTAAAACCAGAATCTATCTGATAGAGGGGTGCTTAATGAATTAGTGAAGGGTCTAAATATATTATATTTAATTATGCAACCTGAGTACATATTTTACTCAAACTAAACTATCAAAATGTTTCCTAATAGAGGTCCTCAGGGCAATTATATTAATGAATGGATAATAATGGCTTGTGATTAACATGCCAATAATGTATATGCAAATGATGCTTTTGAAGTGCTTGAGAGTGCCTGAAAACAGTTTGTTCTTTTAAGCATTTTTAATATTCCCTCTTCCATCTTGTTTACACAATTAATTTGTACTCTTTGAGAAGAAAGGATTTGCTATGCATAGATAAATTTTAACTCAGTTCATGTCCAAATGATGACCAATTCCCAATTGGTAGAGCCTAAATTAGCGTGGTTTCATTCCAAATTGAATTTTGGAATGAAGAGAGATATTCATAAGTATGTCAATTATACTCCATCACGAAACAAAGAATGGAACAAGCAACAATGGCTTAATAAGAAAAGAAAGGAAGAGAAACAGACATTGATAAAATGTCACTACAAATCAGCTTCAAATTAAGGGCTTCACAATGAATGTTATATTCTTTCTATCCTGGGGTCTTTTCAGTGAAATCAGATTAATTTAGACATTGGTTCCAAAAGGAAAATTAAGTGTTTTAATTTGGACACCTGAATTCTTGTTTATGCCTATTCACATCAGAAAGGACATTAAGCTAGATCTCTAAGAAAAAGACCATGAAAATTGCCATTCAAGTTACAGCAAAAGTCTAATCTCGTGATAGTCAGATGACCATTTTTAAAAATAAATTCTATTTTTAAAATTTAAGTGATTATATGGCTAGCAGTAGGGAAAAGCACATACTAATATTAAGAGAGTAATAGCTATAGCTATAAATATAACTATATCCACGTGTGTGTGTGTGCATGTATGACAGAAAGACAGAGAGTAAGAGAACTAGATGAATAGACAGAAAGAAAGAGAGTTCTTTCTCTATACATTCAACTCTAAGAGTTTATTCTTTTTGTTGCTTTACTCTGATTATATACTTTCTCTCTGTATAAATCTCCCTGTTCCATCGATGGAATCCCACACTATCAATTTCTTCATTGGGCTAGCATATTTGGTGTGGTCTTTTTTCTTTTTTCTTTTCTTTCTTTTTCTTTGTTTTTCCTTCTTTCCTTCCTTCCTTCCTTCTTTCCTTCTTTCTTTCCTTCCTTCCTTTCTTTTTTTTGATAACATAATTTCATTAGCTGCATCCTATCCTACCAGGCCCCTAAGTATCAATGTACCACCAAATACCCTGTTGCCTTCCTGAGCCAGATGCTGACAAATTATCTAATATTTCACAATTTCACTAGCTCTGGCAAACTTAAAGGCATAATATCTTTTTTTTTCAAATGGTATGGTAACACCTATGATACTGATAGTATAATTTTTATTGTCCAAAACTACTAAATCTGGTCTTAAGACCTCTCTCAGTCCTGGAACTTTCAAGCTTATTTGAATCTCAGTTATTCACTTGAGTTGAATTCTTAAAGAAGAATGGATAGAGAAGAAAATGTATGTCTTTATGTATCTTATTATTATCATTAATTATACATATGTACACATATATTGCATATAAATATGTGGCTATATATATATTACATTATGTTAAAAACTATATGTGTGTGTGCATTATGTATATAATATAAACATTTATGAACTTACAATATGTATATCATCTTGAACCCTGAAGTATATAACTGGTGAATCATTTTTGTCTTTGTTCCCCTTATTACCTATATGAATATGCCAAGTCACTTTGACAACTCTGTTCCTCAATTTCCTTATCCAAAAAAATGAAGCTGTTAGATTCAATGAGTTTTTAGGTCTCTTCTAGTTCTCTCTCTATGATCCAGTGCTCCTACACAGCACTATCCTGTACTCTTACACATTGTAGACACTTAAATCTTTTTGAATGAAAGAACTAATATATATACATATATATTAGTTCTTAAAACTACAAAATGATAGATCTATATGAAATTTATTACCTCATACCAAATATTTTATGTATATGAAGTATTTCTTAGAAATCATAAATTTAGGAGAATTGCTAAATTGTTTATTTCAGAAATTCTTTGGTCCCAGCCTATACAAGCCACTAACTATATAGTTGCAGTAAATGTGTCACATGTATTTCTATTGTATTAATAGTATATATTTTAAATTTAATTTAAAGATTGAATTTGACAGAGACAAAAAAGTAAATAATCACATACATTTTAACACCAAATAACAAACTGATGTTATTCTCACCGTTTTCAACTTGAACCATTTTCTTGGGAATGTTAATTTGTTACTGTTGAACACGCATCTAACAAATTCACAATTGACTAACTTGGTGCAAAGGACTAGTCATGAGTGGTTCCAGTGCCAAATTTTACAAGCACATTCTTGGAAAGAGGAAGAGTAAAGACATATTAATATTTTATGTGAACTTGTACTCTCAAGATGAAAGCACTTATGTAAAATGAAACCTCTGAATGCTGAACTTCTCCAATTTACTTTAAAATGTCCTACATTTACTTCAAAATGTCCTCCATAGCATTCTATCAAAAGATATATTGTAGGCTTTCAAGGACTTAAGACAAGTGCAAATAAATAATATACTTCGAATGTTCAACATAAATCTAAACTTTTTTCTATCTCTTGGGTTCTTTCCTCTGGAGTGAAGAATAGTTCCCTCTTCTGTGCTCATTTATTCATTAAGCATTTATAGAGTGCTCACTCAATACAACGGGCCAGATCAAACACTAAAAAGAATTCTAAGAATTAGCTCCTGGACTAAAAGAAGAAAAAAAAATCCCCCAAACAAATGTAAAACCAAATCCTCACATTCTACCTGAAATATTGGCACATGAAGCACAGAGACAATAGCTAGACATCCTCTTTCCTTACTGCTTCATCTGTCATTTTTCTAGAGATGTGTCCCCAGTAGATATCAATCATTCCTGTCTCATCTGAACTCCCTTCTGAAATTATTAGAATGTAATGAACCCTCATACTGTTGTCAAGAAATCTGCTTTTGAGCTCTATCCCCTGCATTTACTAGTTGTGTTATTCTTGAAAGGTCACTTAAATGTTCCGTAACCCAGTTTCCTCATCTGTAAAAATAGAGATAAAATCACCTGCACTGTTTTCTTTAATTTTTATTATAAATGTTTTAAACTGTAGAAATGTGACAATATTTTTACACCACCAGATATTTCCACCTGGATGTTGCCCTGATAACTCAAATTCAATACATCTTGAATTGAATACACTTACTGATTTTTCTTTCTCTGTTAAATATAATTTTCCCCAAAGCCAATAAATTTTCATTCA
Source organism: Vombatus ursinus (assembly GCF_900497805.2). NCBI lineage: Eukaryota > Metazoa > Chordata > Mammalia > Diprotodontia > Vombatidae > Vombatus > Vombatus ursinus. The sequence continues at coordinate 42,063,133 of NW_020954596.1, read as the reverse complement.
TCTCTGACTTTTCCTTCTTCATAATCCCCTGTATTTAGATGCATGTTTGACTGGTTTTTCTATTAAAAATTATTTTATCTGTCCCCTGTCTCCATTTCCATAACCACCAACTTGGTCCAGGAACTCATCTCCTCATACCTGGATTATTAAAACAGATAACTGATTAGTTTTCCTGACACAAAGCTCTACTCCTCCCAATGCACCTTGTCAACTACCATGAAACCTATCTTTCAATTTGGTCATGCCTTCTCACTGTGTAAAAAAGAAAAAAAAACTTATGGTTTCTTAAATTCCACCAACATCAAATTTAAACTATTCTGTCTATCTTAGAGATTTTTCAAGATTGCACTTAAGGTATCCAAATATATTTCCCACAGATTCTCGAGATTCACTCTTCCTTCTAGTCAGATTATCCCAGAAACATCCTTATATTTACCAAGAAAGTTCACAGAACCAAGCTATAAATTTCAGGAGTGTTCATCTTCTAGTTTATCAGTTATAATTTCATAAAAACAAAACACATTCATGATCATATCATCATATTTAAAGAAAGATTGTGAATCTAGCATTTGTATTTCTTTATAAATTTTGTTTAAACAAAAATACCACATCTGTGCACAAGCAGAAAATAAAATTAGATCAAATCTAACCAAAACTAAAATTATCCCACTCAATTGATAGAAATTCAAAGGTATTTTTTTTGTTCACATTCTTTAGAAAAAAATAAAAAGAACATCTCTTTCTTTTCTACATATGCCATAAATCTCATGAACTCTGGGACCTTTGGGGGTTACTTAATAGTGTGGCTTACAAGTTGTTTGTAGCATCTTACACTGTCACCCAGGTCAACCTTTTTTTATTTGAAAAAGGTAATGAATTTATTGAGTGTACATAATTAAAATGTACATTGAACACTAAGAAAGTTCAAAAAGCTAATATGAAAATAAGCATTTATCAAAAAGAGGTTTGGTTCAAAAAGATAATTATTTTGAAAGGACTGTATCACCCCCAGTGATCTCCACTAGTAAATCAAGCATACCATTGTCAGACAGAAGAGTTAAACATGAAGAATGGAGATGAACAAGACTATGACTTTTGAGAGGAAGAAGGCAAATATTAGATAACTCTTTGCTCAAAAGCTCTCTCTTCAACCTTATCCTCAAAGGAACAGTAGGTCTTAATCAAATCTGTAATGTCAGCTTTCCTGGAGCATTACATACTTGCTCTTAATCATATGCTTTTGTGCCTACTGTGTATTTTGTCAGGAATGCTCTCCCTCTTGTCTTCATTTATCCAAATACTGTCAAATCTTCCAGATCTCACAAAAGCACAATCATCTACTCATGACGGCTTCCTCTGTTACTCTATCCAATATGGATTTCTTCTGCAGAAGATCATTTCTGTACCATTTAATTTTGCATTTAATTATATACTATGTTTGATTATTATTTAAATATTGGTGTGCATTCCCTGTTGATCCAATGAGCTCCTTAACGGTCAAAATTGTATATTATTTATTATTTACTTTTCTCTCTTTAGAAAGCTTTCATTTCATATTATCATTTTCTCAATGCATTATCTTACATCTCTCCTCTCTTTAAAAGCCAAACTCCTAGGGAGAGGCTGGAAGAGGAAAATACGGGAGAGCAATTATCTACACTTATCTCTACTTCTCCTCTGTCTCTACTTTTGGCTTCCATTTGTATTTCTCAACAGAAAATTTTAACTCCAAGATCATCATTGTTCTCTCAATTGCAAAATTGAATGAGTTTTCCTTAGTCCTTATCCTTTCCTTTTCGGCAGCATTTGAGACTGTTGTTCCACCCCGCACTTTTAGATACTCCCTGTGCCCTTTTTAATGACACTATTTTGTCATGGTTCTCCTTCTAGCCAACTGAACAATCTTCCTCAATCTCTTTTACAGGATTATCATCCATGTCCTTCCTTCTGTAACATATACATTGAGCTCTGTCTACTGAACTCTTTTATCTTCTTTCTTTTTTCTTTCCCTCCCTTCTCATGCCTCCCTTCCCCTTTTCCTCTCCTCTCCAATCTCCCTTTCCCACTTCCTTTCCCTTTTTTTCTCCCTCTTTCAGAATTTAGGGAGTTAACTTCAATAATATCCTCTGTTGAAAACAGAATACATACCATTTAGCACATTAAGAAAGGTAATTAAATGGTATCCTACTGGTCTCAGGAATTCTGTGAAATTGGTTCCTATCTTGCCAGCAGGAATAAAGCAATATGAAATTATTTTAATGACCCTCATAAAATATAATTGATTTAAGTTGTTAATGAAAAATAGCAAATTAACATAAGATTTTGCATTTGTTAAAACTACATGTATCTGTGACCAAAAAACTATTCCATAAAGGAAGCTGATTATTTCAGCTATCTTAAAGATTGATTGAGGAGCAGCATGATGTATTTGATAGAGTTAAAAAGACCAGTTCATCTCCTGTCTCTGACACAAGCCATCTATGGCACTTTGAATAAGTCATTTAGCATCTTAAGCAATGATTGTAAGTGACAGATGGAATTGTCAATCTACTTTGGTGGAGTGATTTTCCAGACAAGGAGTTCCATATATTAACCGAATCACAGGTGCAAATCTATTCTCCACAAACACACACATACACATAAAAATAACAACAACAACAACAGTAGTAACATAACACTAATTGCTATGGGATGAGTTCATCTGAAGAATACTGAGAGATAATAATATGGACTACTTATAGGATCAAGTTAAAATTGGATAGAATTTTAGAAGTTAGCAACAGAAGAATGGTTTAGTGGAAAGAATGCTGAATTTGGAGTCAGCAAACTCTTATCCAACTCTCAATCCCCATTTGAATCTCAGACCTTTCTCTGCTTTGTGATTTTTGGAAAGTCGCTGCTTTTGTGGCCCTCAGTTACTTTATCTCTATGAGAGGATTCAACTAGATGGCTTTTAAGGTCCTCTTCAGTTATACAAATAAGATTTTATGAACCTCATTTAAAGCCGTTTTTTAAGACTTGTGGAAACAGCCATAGAGCAATTAAGTGACTTGTCGAAGGTCATACAGATAGTAAGTAGCTAAGTCAGGATTTGCTTTTAAGTTCTCTGACTGAATCCAGGGCTTTTTTTTCTCAATACATCATGCTGGCACCTAAGAAGTCAAGCAAACTGCCTCACTGCTTAGCTATGGACTGACTGCTTGGACCATAAAGATATGACAATATATTTGAGATGAGAGTAGAGAAGAAAGCCCCAAGTAAATATGTGGATTAATGTGACATTTACTCTGGGTGTTTATATATATATATTTTACAAATATCTTAAATATTCCAAAATTGTGTGTTTGTGGGCTTACATCAGATCCACTTGTGTTTTCTTTCATACAAAAAAAAAAACAAACAAGGAAGATTTGAAAGAAAATAATATTTTATGCTAGTCCAAATATTGATCCTTCTGTCTCAAACTATTTAACTCTTTAAGTTATAGTCATTTTTTTCTGAAAATGACTGAAGCCAATCTACTGTTTTCTGAATATAGCTCGGGGCTTACCTCAAATAACTTGGAGGGAAAAGGAAAAAAAATATTCCTGATGTTTTCTTTTCAGAAACAGAAAAATTGCCAAGATTGATATAGAGGATAGTTTTTTTTTTCCTAGAAGAGGGAAACTTTTTTATTATTATTAAAAAATGAATTCTGGAATAAATTACTAAGCCCCTAATTCAAGGCAGCAGCCTAGACATATCAAAGAATACAACAGATTGGCCTGTCCTTTTCTTTGTTGGTTGTCCTGCTTCTCACAGTTCTAAGTGTAAATTCATGGATCCAAGACTTCTAGGAGCCAAGATGATGGAATAAACATCAAATTGCTATTACTCTCCCATATACACCTTTGGGACAACTGTAAAATAGCACCAAAGAACAAATCCTGGAATAGCAGAGCCAGAGGAAAGACAGAGTGAACCAGTCTTTTAGCCAAAGGAAACTTGGAGGAGAGGCAAAAAAGGTAAGTCTCACTCAGGTAAAAGGAGAACACGTTCTAGGAGAGGAAGCATCTCAGCAAACCAGCAGTAAGCCCTACGTCAGCAAACAAGAAGGAGATCCTAAGCCCCAACGTGGTGGAGCAGGCAAACACCAACCCCAGAGCTCCCTTCTCCCACAAGCCTTGGCATAGTCAGGGAAACTGGCAGCCTCCAGCTCAGAGGACCACCATATGCTTCAGCCCAGCCCCAGGTGGGCAGGCATTCTCCAGCAGCCAGACTTCTATACGCTTCCTTATAGCCTCAGTGAAATGCTTTCTCATGGATAGGCTGAGCTAATACAATAAAAAAATGACAATCCTACATAAATTAATTTATTTATTCAGTGCCATACCAATCAAACTACCAAAAATATTTAATAGAGTTAGAAAAAATAATAACAAAATTGTTCTGGAAAAACAAAAGATCAAGAATATCAAGGAAAATAATGAAAAGAAATGCAAGGAAAGGTGACCTAGCCATACCAGATCTAAAACTGTATCATAAAGTAGCAATCATTAAAACTATCTAGTATTGGCTAAGAAATAGAGTGGTAGATCAGCAGAAGAGGTTAGGTACACAAGACACCTTAGTCAATGACTTTAGTAATTTACTGTGTGATAAACCCAAAAACTCCAGGTTCTGGGATAAGAACTCATTATTTGACAAAAACTGCTAGGAAAACTGGAAAATAATATAGCAGAAACTAGGCATAGACCAACATCTTATGTCATATACCAAGATATGGTAAAAAATGGGCACATGACTTAGAGATAAAGAGTGATACCATGAGCAAATTAGGAGATCAATGAATAGTTTACCTGTGAGATCTATAAAGAAAGGAAGAATTTATGACCAAACAAGAGATAGAGAACATTATGAAATACAAAATAGATAATTTTGATTACATTAAGTTAAAAAGTGTTTGCACAAAGCCAATGTAACAAAGATTAGAAGGGAAGAAAAAAGCTGTGAAACAATTTTTATAGCCAGTGTCTCTGATAAAGGATTCATTTCTAAAATACATAGAGAACTGAGTTAAATTTTTAAGAATAGAAGTCATTCCCCAATTGATAAATGATCAAATGATATGAACAGGTAATTTTCAGATGAAGAGATTAAAGCTATCTATAGTTATATGAAGAAATGCTCTAAATCATTATTGATTAGAGAAATGCAAATTAAAATAACTCTGAGGCACCACTTCACACCTATCAGATTGGTTAATATGACAAAACAGGAAAATGATAAATGTTGGAGAAGATGTGGGAAAATTGGAACACTAATGCATTGTTGGTGGAGTTGTGAATCGATCCAAACATTTTGGAGAGCAATTTGGAACTACACCCAAAGGGCTATAAAAATGTGCATACCCTTTGACCCAGCAATAGCACTTTTAGGTCTGTATCCCAAAGAGATCACAAATAAGGGGAAAGGACCTACATGTACAAAAATATTTATAGTAGTTCTTTTTGTGGTGGCCAAGAATTGGAAATTGAGGGGATACCCATCAATTGCGGAATGACTGAACAAGTTGTGATATATGAATGTAATGGTATACTATTGTTCCATAAGAAATGGTGAACAATTAGACTTTAGAAAAACCTGGAAAGACTTGCATGAACTGATGCTGAGTGAAGTGAGCAGAACCAGGAGAACATTGTGCACAGTAATAGCAATACTGTGTGATGATCTGCTTTGATAAACTTAGCTCTTTTCAGCAATGCAACAATTTAAGAGAACTCCAAGGGACTCATGATGAGAAACACTGTCCACATCCAGAGAAAGAACTATCAAGTCTGAAAGCAGATCAAAGCATACTATTTTCTCTTTTTTTCTTTCTTATGGTTTTTCCCTTTTGTTCTCATTCTTTTTTCACAACATGACTCTTGTAGAATTATATTTAATATAATGGTACATGTATAATCTATATCATATTGCATGCCATCTTGAGTAGGGGTGTGGGGAGGGAGGGAGGAAAAAAATTGGAAATCAAAATCTTATAAAAGTGAATGTTGAAAACTATCTTTGTATGTAATTGGAAAAAAATAAAATACAATTAAGTGGGGAAAAAAGATATTTGTGGATCCAAATTCAGTCTTCTCATTCAGACAGTAACAATACAGCCAATAAGTCTGGAATGTGCGGGTCAAAAATGTTCATTAAAATAAATGCCTATCTGTTAACATAAACCGAGTAATTGTCAATCTGCTTTTATAATCAGATTTCACTAACTTCACAGGTAGTTCAATTATACTGCACCTCATTATTTTCTCTGAGAAAAAAGAGCCATGTAGCAAAGTTTTAAATGACCTCAATTGAATAGGCTCAAAAATATGCTGAAATTGAACTATCTAAAGGATTGACCTTGAAAAGTCTTTGCTTCCCTTCTTAATCCTTTTAAATTAAATTATCTCTTCTAATTATTTACTTGCTGTTTAATTCCCTTCCATTTTCTTCCATTTCCAACCTTTTGGCTCACCTTTGTCATAGAATTGTCTACAGGTGGAAGAAAAAAAATTCATCATAATAATGGACCATTTCTTTTGATTCTCAAGTTATTGCAATTCTGGAAGTTACTGTAATGTTTCTTTGATGATTGCCAGGCTTGGGATTTATGAGAGCTAAGGACATGTTAGATGGAGTAAACTGTACTGGTTACCTTGAAGTAGGAGAGCATTCTATCTATAGGGAAAAAGGAGTAGTAAGACACAGAAGTTCCAATCATCTATGTAAATAGCTGCTGCCTGGTATTGCCTATTGCTAGATGAAAACTGAAAGATGGTAATCATAAAGGAGGAGAGGGTTAAGGGAATAATCATTTACATAATGCCTACTATGTGCCAGGCACTATGCTAAGTGCTTTTTTTTAAACAAATATTATCTCATTTGATTCCCAAAATAACTATGAAGTAGGTCTTATTATTATCCTTTTTTGTTTGTTTATTTGTAGTTGAGAAAACAAAGATGAATAGAGGTTCAAACATTTACCAAGAATCAAACAGCTGGTAAGTACCTGAATCAAGATTTGATTCAGAACTTCCTTGCTCTAAGTCCAGTGCTCTATCTACTGGGCCATGTCACACTCGAAGAACGTATTGTGGAATGATTAAGCATGGAAGAGTTAATATGACTTATTGCCATAACCCATCAAACAAAGCAGGGCCATGACTTTGCTGCAAGTCTGTGGCCTATAAATTATTATTCTTAGAAGATGTGGAGACAGAAAGTGCTTGAGCCTTAAAAGCTTTCCTAGGGGTTAGTGTGCAACAATGAATGGGACATCATTGGACATGGACTTGGACGGTGAAAGGATGGGAGAATGAGAGATATAGCAGGTGATGAGGGTTGGTGATAGGGATGAAAGGAAGAATTTAACCACCGATGCTACAATCTTTTCATCAAATCCGGAAAAGGCCTTGAGTAGCTTTTTCCATACCACCATAAGCTGTTCAGGGGTGGGTCAGACCTTGGCATGCAGGCAGAATAAATTTGATGAGCTGACCAGTGGGCCCAAAATGAAGTTTTTTCAATATTTGAATCAAGGGAAAAATTCTAGCTTCCAGTCAGTGCAGACTATGCGAGGGACTAATACTTTCCCTTCCTTGAGTACGACAAGAGTCAGGAAGGGTAAATTGAGCACGTTAATTTTTGTTTGTTTGTTTGCTTGTTTTTTCATCTATAAGCAGATCCAAGGCAGATGGAAGTTCCTCACTGGGAAGTATAGAGGGGGACTCAAATAGTTTCTATTTGAGGTATTTATCTTTGAGTTATACAAGTACATTGCTTAAATTTTATGACCCTTCTTTTTGGTGGAATGAAACTGCTTAATAATATCTTGCTAGTGATCCTCTTGATTGACACAACATATAAAAAGGAAAGGGAAAGTAAGTGTGGAACTGATCCCAAAAGATTGGATAACACTATTAGGCCAGAAAAATAAAGAAACAGTGGGATATTGGGAATGGAGTGGGGTGGATCACTTTAGTAACTCAGTAGATAGTCCTGAATGGCAATCGTGTACCAGGAACTAGTGACAACTTTAAAGTTCTATTTAGAAATTACACTTATGGCACCTCTCCGTTACCTAATGATGGCTCCCTTCTCTGGCAGTCCTTGATTTATGATGTAAACTTCAAATACGCAAGAGAAGGTATTATACTTGCAATCCTCATATTGAGACAAATCCAAAAACTAAATCATCAATTTAAAAAAATAATTAGTCATTTATAATTAAATATAAATAAAATCATTTTTGTGTTTAAGTAGGAACCCGTGACTTCCTAAGGGAGGACATTCTTGAAAAATATTGTCTGAGAGTAACTCTTCCCTAGAAATGGAACATAGAAACTTTTAATATACTTGTAAAGTAGAAACATATTGGCTATACTTTATCTTGTGTATGTAATCTCAGAAGTGTAGAAAAGTAGCTATAAATTTAAGGCAAAAAAACACCTTTATACCTAATCAATTCATTTCTAGCCAGATTGCTGAGCCTGGAAGTTAGAAAGATGAATCTTTCTGAGTTCAAATCTCACCTCAGAAACTTACTAACTGTGTAACCTGAGCAAATAATTTAATCCCATTTGCCTCAGTTTCCTCACCTATAAAATGAGAAGGAAATGGCAAGTCACTCTAGTATCTTTGCCAAGAACACTCTAAATGGGGTCACAAAGAGTCAGACATGATTGAAACAAGTGAGCAACAACTTAGGCCACATTACTTAAGGCTGTGCTTCAGTGAATCCTTAAAATATTTCTGCTGCTTGTGATTACCCTACTTCAGTTGACTTTTTATCAGATTCTGGGTATCCTGTTGCCAACTATTCTTTGAATATGTGCAGTTGAGGAGAGTTGTCCTATGATGAGCTCTGTTCTAATGCCAAGAACTAGCTGCATTGTAGGACTTCATTAACAGTCCCTGCAAGTTGATATTCAATGTAGTTTGTGGGGGTCAATATAACTGCTCTGAAGTTATCTAGATAATGGATTAGAAGAATCTTCCAGGATGACCAAACTCTGTTTAGGGTAATGGAAATACTCTGAGTATTTTTTTTTCCTTGAGCATGTAAAGAAACCTTAAATAGCAGACTTCCTTGGTAGAACTCCTGTTTTATAAAGCACTATATGTACAAACATAGGAAAGATCAAACTAAAGCATGATAACATGTACAGAAAAGTTAAGTAAATGTAGAGAGTGGTTATAGCTTCACCCACTCCCATTTTTCCAGTATTCTTATACTTTACTCTATTGACAAACTCTCCAATAAAACAATAGTGGTCTATTTGCTGTTCTTCCCATAAGGATTTCCATCTTCCATCTCTGTGCATTTTCCCAGGCCCTACTTCATTCCTATAGCCTTCCTCCTCCTCACCTTCACCTTCTAAATCTTTTACTTCTTTAAAGACTAAGATCAAACACCATGTTCTGCAAGAGATCTTTCCAGATATTCCCAGATTCTCATTCTTTCCTCTTTAAAGTTATATTCCATTTACTCTGTATGTAACTTTCATATACCTTATTTATTTATATCTTGTCTTCCCCCTTAGACTGTAAACTCTTTGAGGGAAGGGAAGTTTTTTTTTTTTCATTTCTTTGTATCCTTGGTGCTTAGCATAGTGACAAGTACATAGTAATCATTCAATAAATGCTTGTTGATTGATTATCTTAATAAAAGTAGATTATAGTACAAGAGGGACATGGTGTTTACCTCTCATTTGTATGGTAAGTCCTAAGACTTCTCCACTAGCACAAGTTGGAAAAATAAATTTGAGAAGCTAGAGAAATTCTCTCAAGTAGCTGGTCATTTCTGATGACAACATATCAGAAAGGTATAGTTGTGGTCCCTGCAGTATTGCAAAGACCATCCAAATGCATCTACTTATCCAGTGTCCTCAATTTGTGACTAATTCTGAGAGATCAATCTTAGAAAAATGCAGAATTTTCATATAACTTTGAAAATATGCTAGATATGCATAAACCATGATTCTTATGAAGTACTTAAATATTTAAAAAGTCAAAATCCTTCTTTTGACAGTGTCTGACCTTTAAGCTTATCTATTCCTAAAATACATCTTGCCTATCAACCAAAGCTTTAATCACTTTCTCATTTCAGATATTGAAAGAAAGATTCCATTTAAATCAAGTAAAGGTCATCTTTCTTTGAAATATAGATTATTCACCTGTACTCTTTAAAGCAGCAGAGATTGGAGAGCAAACTCAATAGAGGCACCTCTCTCCCCACTCTTTCAAAGTAATGAGTAAGCAGCAGAAATGATTAAGAATGATTAGGCTCCAATCAAAGAGTGAGGTCCAACTAAGAAGTAAAATTTCACTTCAGTTTTTAAGTTCATAGTTCCTAAATGGGACGGGGGGGGAGGGAACATAGTTCTTTTGATTTTGAGGTATTTTGTGAGATTATTCTGGCTAAAGCAGCCACAGATGCATCAAAAGCTACCTAGGGTTGGGTTATTTACACAAGACAAGTTCAGTGAAGATGAATGGTTCTTGCCCCTGTTTGATGCAACCTAAAATCCTAAAGCAAATGAGAATATTCTTTTTACTTTAAAGTTCATATTTATTTTACTAAAGTAGTTTGGAAGCACCCTACAGAAATTTAACCTTAATAGAGATTTTACTTTTAAATTCCATGAAGTTTTTTGTTTTGTTTTTAATGGAAGTAAATTAAATTTTTTTCTGGAATAAAAGCAGTTCAATCATTCAACACATTTCTCAATAAATAAGCATTTTAAATATAATTCATTATGAACATAGTTATGCTTAAAAAAATAACTAACAATTCAATTTTCAAAAAGAAAATCCCATTCTTCCTCTTCTTTACCTATCCTAATGCTTCCCATTCATCAAGGTTTAGTGGATGTGAATCTCATGATTTTATATTAATATTTCTATGAGTTAATGGAAGTTATTTAACCACTCTAGAGCTTAGATTCTTGATCAGTAAAATGAACATTTTTTAAGGTCATTTCTAGATCAAGATATTATTCTTATAAGATTGATCTCTAAATCTTTAAGGTGTTTTGTTTTGTTTTTTTAACCTCACCATTGAAGGTTTCCCTAGCATACTGAACCAAACTGATCTCGTATTTATTTGAACTTGTATTATCTATAACACACATTGGTTCACAATATAATATTCTTTCTTCCTTTCTGTGAGCATTTATTGTATTTATAGAAACAAGACCTCAGAGTCAGAATGGTCTGGATTCAAATCTTGTTTACACATAAGTGGCTATGTGACCATAGATAAGTCATCTAACTACTTGGAGCCCCAGGGAGCTCTGTAAGTTGAAGTAGTGCTGATCTGCTTTAATTGAAGGAATTTCCTCAGGCAGGGATCCTACATTGCTATGGTACTGGCCATGTGATTCTAAGTCACTTTACCTGTCAGTCCTGCACAACTCTCTAAGATTAGAAGCCATATAGGAGGTACAGATATGCTTTGGAAGTTGGCTTTTCTTCACAGAGAATCCCTTATATTAATGAAATCACAGATATGAGAATAATATTTTTTTAAAAAAGGTGAGAAACATTGTATTATATGATCTCTCTAAGATCTCTTCTAGGCCAAGGCCCTGTGAACCTTTTAAATGTCACATGTCTTCCTTATCCCCTTCTCTGCTCATTCCACCCCCCAACTCTTTTCTTACTTATCGAGCTCCTATTTTCTGCAATAAATAATAAAACATTATACTTTATTGATTTTTCTCTAATTTTCTCATTTCTATTAGTCTTCCCACCCAGTCTTCCCCAATGTCTGACACAGCACTGAGTATACAATTAGAACTTAAATACTTTCTGTCTAAAGTACTATGTGCTTTAGCTCTTTCTCTCTCACTCACTCTCTCTCTCTCTCTCTCTCTCTCTCTCTCTCTCTCTCTCTCTCTCTCTCTCTTTCTCTCCAGGGTATTTAACAAGCCTCACTATTGATGCTCATTCATAATATGATACAGATTTTTAGCTTTAGCCCACAATTATGATGAACATATTCCCCTCCACTAACAAACATAAGATGATGCCTGAAGATAAACATGATATTGTTCTTCTATAGTATATAGATTCAAGACAGACTGGTTATGATATTTCCCCCACCTCTTCTCTGCAGAGAAAATTTTGGGCCAGCTAGTAGAGAGGTCTCTAGGGCCAGAGGAACATGTCCAATCTCACTAGGTAATTTAGTTTATAAATTTTTTCAGTCATATCCAACTCTTTGTGATCTCATTCGGGGTTTTCTTAGCAAAGATATTGGAGTGGTTTGCCATTTCCTTCTCTAGCTCATTTTCAGATGAGAAAATTGAAGTAGACAGGGTTAGTGACTTGCCCAGGGTCACGTAGCTAGTAAGTGTCTGAGGTCAGGTTTGAATTCAAAAAAGGTGAGTTTTCCTATCTCTAGGTTTGGCACTCTATCCTCTATGCCATTTGGCTGCCCTTTATTGAACATAGAGTCTACTCTGCCTAAATAACAATAACAGGAATAATGGTAACAACAATAGTAATAATAATAACAATGTTAATAGGTAACGTTTATATAACTCTTACTGTGTCCTAGGAACTGTGCTAAGTGCTTTACATATATTATATCATTTGATTCTCACAACAATTCTGGGATGTTAGTGCTATTATCCCCATTTTGCAGATGAAGAAACTGAGGCAAATAGAGATTAAATGAGTGCCCAGATTTACACAGCTAGTATTTGTCTGAGGTTGAATTAGAACTCATGTTTTCCTGACTCTAGGCCCAAAGTTCTATCTACTGTTCCACCTAAGCAATAGTCTGGACAAATGACACCCTTTTTGGTCTGATGTGTCACTTTTTAAGGACATTGATAGGCTGGAAAATGTCCAGACGAACAAAATCACAATGGTTGTTGAGTCAGCAAACATCTATTAAACATTTACTATATGCCAGTGTACGCCTGGGCTAATGTTTTTTAATGGCCTTGCATCTATGTCATATAAGTCCAAGGAACTAGGCGTGGAGAAACAAAGACTCAGAGGTAGTATGAAAGATGTCTTCAAGTATTTGAAGGGCTGTCATGTGGGGGATTGATTAAACTTTCTTGGCTTGGCCCCAGAAGGCAGAACTAGAAGCAATCGGTAGAAATGACAAAGTAGCCAATGTAGGTGTGACACATGGCAAAGCTTCCTAACAATTACCGCTATGTGAAAGTGAAATGGATTGACTCCAGGAGGGAGGGATTGACCCTCCTTGGAGGTTTTCTCACAGAGATTGGACAACTTCCCATCTCTCTCTCAACATATAGTGATCTGCCCCTCACCTCAGGTGGCACAGTACATATATTACTAGACTTTGGGGTCAGGAAGACCTGAAGTACAATCTTTCTGCTGACACTCAATAGTAATGTGAGACTGGCCAAATGACTTGAGTTTCCTAAGCTTCACTTTCTTCAGCTATAGATTGGGGATGATACTAACACCGTACTGCACAGGGTTGCTGTGAGGATCAAAGGAGATAACACATAGGAAAAGTGCTTTGTACACCTTAAAGCACTATATAAATATTAGCTATTTCTTACTGTGATGAAGGAAAAAGAGAATATAAACCAGAGTTGGAATTAAGAAACATTATGTACATTGATAATGATATATGATATAATGATTTAAATGACATATAAAGGACAAATAAGGGGAGAAAAGAAAAAAATTGGTTTGGTTATATGAGTATAACTAATTACAGCCTTTTATGACAAATTCTTATAATTTAGGCTTATTTATCATGTGATATAATAATGAGTGATTTAATTATGTTTATAAATTATATTTTAATGCAAGATTTTCTTGATGTATATTCACTATATTGTTCATATAGCCAGGTTATCTGCTTTCAAGAGTAGGTCAGTTTAGCGGGACTACAGGTCAAGTTTTGGAATTGTAAAGTCAACGTTGAGAGTAGTATAAAAGGACAGAGGAAGAAAGGATTTTCTCTATATTAGGCATAATTATTAGTAGCATGGAAGACGGGAATAGATCTTTTGTAATCCAAGGACTATGGGTAGGTCATTATAAGAACTTCAAGTGCTGCGTTATTTGGTCCTGGTGAAAATCCTGTTAGAATAAAACTAAATTGCGGTTTCATTATTTGCTAGGTTATGTGTTCTTCTTTTCTTTTATAACTTCATTGTTATTATAAAAATATTATGCAATGAAATTTCAGTTGAGTAATAAAAACCTCAGAATAAAAGTAGAGCTGTATTAAGAGCTAACAATTGACTAACATTTTTATTAAAACAAAACAAAAAACCACAATATAATTCCGTATTTCACTGCACAGTAAAGTTTCTCTTCAGAGAATAGGTAAACAGTCTTAACTTTCACGATTAGAATTAAAAGTAGAAGAAGCTCCTTTGCAGGCTTTGAGATTTTATAAATATTTAATGCATAAAATGTAAATGTTTGGTGTATCTTTTATTTTCTTTCAGCAATTTCCTAACTTTTCAGAATCCAGGTTACATAAGCAATATGCAAATATTTAGCAAATAGGCTGTTAAATTAGAGGAAGACAAATTTTTACCACACCATGGGGCCTGCAAAATTTACTGTGCTTAGAGCTCCCCAATGAATGCTTATACTTTTTCTTAATCAATCACAGTAGGTAAAAATAAAAGCATTTTGCCAGGCAAGTGAGAAAGTGTATACCTATTTAATTGAAACAAGAGTTTGGGATCTTAAACTAGTCCAATAATTCCCTCAATTCAGCACAGCTTTTTTGCTTGGGAAAACACAGCCTAGGAGTGTATGTGCATATATATACATAAACATAGAGATATGCATATACATATACATATATTATACATGCATATATTTGTTGCTTATATTTATTTAGCATATATTGGGGCCTCTCATATATACCTAAATAATTGCTCCAAATTCAAAATATGCATAGCAAAATAGCAAAGGAGATGGCTTAAGGATAGAAGAAAAAGATCATAATCATTTGTTTTTTAAGTTGCTAGTAAAGTATAAGCTTCATGCATCACTTGAACAATTTTCATTTTTTGCCTTAATTCTTAGTGCCTAGAGCAGTGTTTGTTACATAGTAGATCTGTAATAATTGCTTGCTAAATTGAATTGAGATTAACTGAACACAAGGAGAATGTTAATATACTGTATTTCAAAGATAGACCTGAAAAATAAACATTTTAGACTGGGAAATGTGTACTTAATGCTGCCCAGTTTGGCAGAATATCCAGGTGCTTCCTTTTATTCTACTCCTACTACATCCCTATTTGCTTTTGTGCCATTGAATTGGCATCAGCTTTGACTCTCTTGATTTTGGGTAAGATTGACTCCCAGGGTTTTATTTGTTTCTTGTGGTTTTAAAAAAATGATAGGGGAAGCTGAGGTGCTATTTCCATTAAGACAACTCATTGTTTCTTTCTACTCCACATCTAGATATCATACATAGAAGACTTATATGTAGAATGCAAATTTGTGATGGGGTCGGGGGGGTGTTCTTCCTGCCTCTCAATTTGCAGCCAGGAGAGTTTGGAGGTATCTGCCACAGACATCTGTCACATATTGTGTATGCTAAAAGTATGGTCTTCCAGGAACCTTCTCCATTCTCCTACAGGAACATTAGCACAACCTCCTAATAAGAAAGGGGCCGCCAAAAAGGTGAAGGGAACCTCTTTTTACATCTTAGTTTCAATTATCAATCCAAGATTAATCCTCTGTTCATTAGGAAGGACTGCATCGTTGAGAAGTCCTAATATCTAGGAGAAGAATGCCATAAAATTAAACCCATCACAAATTTATGCAAATACCCTCAACTGGGATCTTGCCAATGTTCCAAAATCTTTTTTATCCTTTTTTTTTTTTTCTGGGCACTCCCTATCTCATGCCCTAGTGCAACTATTTCAACCTTTTTTCTTCCTTACCAAGTCAATTTCTCATGCACATTTCTTCAACTCCAATCTTTGTTCAGATGATTGTCAAATAGGTCTCTGATAAGCTCCTGAATCACATCTTCTATTGGCTGGAAGATATTTGTACCCAGGTGTCTCACCAGGATCTCAAATTCAGCACATTAAATTTGAGCTTCTTACCTTTCCCCTTAAACCTACTCTCCTTTCTGTCTTTTACTATTTTTTGTCAGTGACATCAATGTTCACCAAGCATTCATAAATCTTTCATTCTTTATCTGTCATTCTTCCCTCTTTATTCTCTCTCCTTTTCAATCAGTTACCATATACTATTTTGGTTTTTTTAATTTGTTTTTAGGCAATTGGGGTTAAGTGACTTGCCCAGGGTCACACAGCTAGTGTCAAGTGTTTGGTCTGAGGCCGCATTTGAACTCAGGTCCTCCTGACTTCAGGGCTGGTGCTCTATCCACTGCGCCACCTAGCTGCCCCCAGTTACCATATATTATTAAACTTACTTTTTCAACTTATTGAGACTGCCACTACCCAAAGTCAAGGCCTCATCAATTTATCTTACATAGCTTCTCATATCTCTACCAGTCTTTTCAAAGATCTGGTCATGTCCTTCTGTTGGTCATCATCTTTTTGTGTGTGTGTGTGTGTGTGTGTGTGTGTGTGTGTGTGTGTGTGTGT
>NW_020954596.1:41866639-42046513 GCF_900497805.2 Vombatus ursinus | reverse complement strand
TGTGTGTGTGTGTGTGTGTGTGTGTGTGTGTGTGTGTGTGTGTGTGTGTTGTCACCCTCTATCACTATGTCATCTCAATATTGGATAAGTTTGACATTTATACATTTTTGCAAGTCAGAGGAAAAACAAAACATTAGATTGAACACGGGCAAGCATGTACACAATCTTAAGCAATCCACAGAACACTTCTAAGGTGAAATTCAGACACTAATTAATCTTCATATCTTACTAATATTACCATTTCCTTGTCTACAGTTCTCTAGCTTGTCGATAAGTAACACTTGTCAAACACTTCATTAAGATCTAAACAATCTGTATCTTCAATAATCCTCTGATCAACATTTAAAAATCTCTCAAAAAAGAGAAAAATAATTTGATATAGGCTCTGCTTGATGAAGTCATAAAGGCTTTTTGTGATCACTTCTTCCTAGTTTTCATTAATCATTTCAATGGTATGTTTAGAAAAGTTTCCAGGAATTCAAGTCAAACTTCTTTATATAATGTACAAAGACTACACACTATTCTCTTTTTCAAAGTTTGAAAACTTTTCTCCAATCCTATGGTAGCTCTTCTTTCTGATCTTTCAAAGATCATAGTGCAATTTTCCTCACCTATTCTGTCAGTATGTTGGGATGTAGTTCATCTATGACTCATAATTTAAGACAATCAAGGAGAGGGAAATAACTTCATTTTATGTCCTGACTTAAATTGTATTTTAGTTCTTTATTATTTATTTCCTTCCTTTCCTTTCCAGCAGTATACTCCTTAAGAGGTTAATTAACCTCTTTAGGATTCAGCTTCTCCATTAATGAAGGGATGGAATTCATGGTATGTTAGGACTCTCTATGATTTAAAGCCTAGGAAGCTTCTCCAAAGGCTGGTGGGTTTATAGAGGTAGATACAGCACAAATCCTCTCAAGGAGCTACCTGTCTATTTCAGAGGAAAGAGAGAATAAGAACAAAATAATCAAGATACAAAATTAAATATGCTCAAATAAGAGAGATCTAGGCATAGTTCTATGAAAAATCTGTTATAAAAAATTTGAGACATCACATTCTCCTATAGGAATAGAAAAACAAGAACAACAAAAACAGGAAAGATTTCTAGGAAAGGAAGCACTCAAATTGGGTCTAAAAGGTACTTCAGTGGGCAAAGATAGTAATAATCCATTTTAAGAATCAAGGGTGACAAGAGCAATACCAATGGAATAGGGAAAGACAAAATGAGAATACATCATCACATTTGGGCTGGAATATATATTACATAAATAAGAGTGGTATGAGGTGACAGGTAATTTGAGATCAAATTATCAGGAAGCTTAAATGTCAGTTTATACTCAATTTGGTGAGCAGTTTAGGAATCACTGTAGGTTTTGGAACAGAAAAAAAAGCATTTGCTTATATCAAAGTTTTAAGAATATTATTCAGGTATCATTATAGAGAATAGTTTATGACAGGGTCTGTTAAAAGTAGAATAATTAGGAATTTTTTTTTTAATTCCAAAATGAGAAGTGATGAGGGCTTAATTGAAGTTGGTCACAAAATGAATGGAGAAAAGCAGATAGATACAAGAGATGTAATGGAAGTAGATATTTGGGACATTGGACTCATAAAGGGTTAAGATGACCTTCTGTTTTCAAGCCTGTTTGACAAGGAGCTTAGTGGCAAATTATTAGTAAAGAGAAGTTGGAATGAGGAAAGGAGCAAGTTGAAGGAGGACATGATGAGTTCAAGTTTATAAATGTTGAGTGTAAGGAGTTAGGGACCTTATATCATAGACTGTTGGAAATATAGGACTGAAGCTCCAAGGAAGAGGTTGAGACAGATTATATGTATATAGAAAGAATAACAATAAGAGGTTTTTAGGGTCATAGAAGCAAAAAATGATGTTGTCAAGAAGAAAAGTTTGGTCAAAAAATATCAAATGCTACAAAAGATATTGGGAATTTACTGACAAAGAAAAGATCTTTGGATTCACCAATAAACAGCTAATTAGAGGCTTGAAAAAATTAACTTTGTAAAAAATTAATTAAAAAATTATTAAATGAAATTGATGCATTATCTTTATATAATGCTTTATAACTTGGTCATAAGTGTCATCCAAGGTATAAGTCCAGAAATAAGATATTACAAAACATCTACTTAGAGAAAAATAAATCATATAGGTTTATAAAATGTAGTGACTAAGGAACAAGAAAGGGTAAGGTTTCTCAGAGTTTATAGCATACACTTTAAAAAAAATTCATTAATTTATTTTGAATTATCAACAATCATCTCCATAAGGTTTTGAGTTTTAAATTTTTCCCCCTCTCTTCCCATCTCCCTCCCCAAGATGGCACGCAATCTGATATAGGCTATACGTATATATTCCTATTAAACATATTTTCACATTATGATGCTGTAGGTAAGAAATAAAACCAATAGGAAGAACCACCAGAAAGAGGAAACAAAACAAAACAGAAGAAAAAAAAATACCAAATAGTATGCTTCGATCTGCATTCAAACTCCATAGTTCTTTCTTTGGATATGGATAGCATTTTCCATCATGAGGCCTTTGGAGAGGTCTTAGATCCTTGTATTGCTGAGAAGGGTTAAGTCTATCAATATTAGTTATTGCACAACGTGGCTGTTACTGTGTACAATGTTCTCCTGGATCTGCTCATTTTACTCAATATCAGACCATACAAGTCTTTCCAGATTTTTTTCTGAAGTCAGCCTGTTCATCATTTCTTATAGCACAATAGTATTCCATTACATTCATATACCACAACTTGTTCAGCCAATCCCCAATTGATGAGCATCCTCTCAAATTCCAATTCTTTGCCAGTACAAAAAGAGCTCCTATAAATATTTTTGTAGTTGTGGGTCCTTTTCCCATTTGTATGATCTCTTTGGGATATAGTCCTATTGCAGGGTCAAAGGGTATGCACATTTTTATAGCCCTTTGGGCATAGTTCCAAATTGTTCTACAAAATGATGGGATCATTCCACAACTCCACCAACAATGCATTAGTTTTCCAATTTTCCCACATCTTCTCCAACATTTATCATTTTCCTGTTTTGTCATGTTGGCCAATCTGATAGGTGTGATGTGGTACCCCAGAGTTGTTTTGATTTGCATTTCTCTAATCAATAGTGATCTAGAACATTTTTTTCATATGACTATAGATGGCTTTAATTTCCTCATCTGAGAACTGCCTGTTCATATTCTTTGACCATTTATCAATTGGCCAATGACTTGTATTCTTATAAATTTGACTTAATTCTCTATATATTTCAGGAATGAGGGAGGCCCTTATCAGAGACACTGTTTGTAAAAATTCTTTCCCAGTTTTCTACTTTCCTTCTAATCTTGGTTGCATTGGCTTTGTTTGTGCAAAACTGTTCAATTAATGTAATCAAAGTTATCCATTTTGCATTCTGTAATGTTTTCTATCTCCTGTTTGGTCATGAATTCTTCTGTTCTCCATAAATCTGATAGGTAAACCATTCCTTGCTCTCCCAGTTTGCTTACAGTATCAGCTTTGATATATAAATCGTGAACCCATTTTGACTTTATTTTGGTGTATGGTGTGAGATTTTGGTCTATGCCTAGTTTCTACCATACCCTTTTCCAATTTTCCTAGAAGTTTTTGTCAAAGAATGAGCTCTTATCCCAGAAGCTGGGGTCTTTGGGTATATCGAATAGTAGATTACTACAGTTATTGGCTACTGTGTCTTGCATATCTAACCTATTCCACTGATCCACCATTCTGTTTCTTAGCCAGTACCAAGAAGTTTTGATGATTGCTGCTTTATAATACAATTTAAGATCTGGAATGACTATGCCACCTTCCCCTGCATTTCTTTTCATTAGTTCCCTTGATAATCTGGACATTTTGTTATTCCAAATGAATCTTGTTATTATTTTTTTCTAGCTCTATAAAATAATTTTTGGTAGTTTGATTGGTATGGCACTGAATAAGTAAATTAGCTTAGGTAGAATAGTTATTTTTATTATATTAGCTCGGGCTACCCATGAGCAACTGGTGTTTATTTACTCTTTTCCAGCCTTCCCAGCAGTTTTTGTCAAAGAATGAGTTCTTATCCCAGAAACTGGGGTCTTTGGGTTTATCAATTACTATAGTCATTGACTACTGCATCTTGCATGCTTAACCTATTCCACTAATCTACCACTCTATTTCTTAGCCAGTACCAAACAGTTGTGATGATTGTATAGCATATACTTTTAACTAGAGTTATTTGCTTGAATTGTATTCTGGCCCTGATCTCTTTTAACCACATATGATTCTATATAGTTTTAAAAGTAAATTATAGACATTATTTTATTTGATCCTCATAACAACTTCTGGGTAAACTTTTTATGATAGAGACTCAAGGAAGTTAAACTGATTGCTCAACATATCCATCCGTGTATGGGATTATGAGCCCCTACATATTTGTGTTGAAAGGATAATTGACAGCACTCCATGGGGAAAATCAACAGCAATGGCCATCAATCTTATGAAAGACAGATTAAACACAGAGTCTCTTGGACTGTGAAAGTGAGAAGGTAAGGGGAAGTTAAGGGAACGAGGACATATAGGGTTAGCAATTAGGATACTGAATTAAGGGGAACAATAGATCCAAAGAAACCTTAACCATATAGGCAGTATCTGGTTTTGCAAGGAGAATTAAGCAAAGTGGAATAGGGCATGATGAGACAGAATACATGGGACATTGTAGTAAAATCACACTTTTCCTTACTCACCTTTCTGTTGCTACTTGTGCTGGAATACGCTTGACAGTCATGTCTTTTCCCTTTTTACCTCTAATAGGAGGCAATTGTGCTGCCAGTAACTCTAACATGAAACCATTAAATTATGAAACTGGGACTAGTTTCTTTCTCTTTCAATTCTTAAATCCAGTGTTCTTTATATATACATATTATATATATATATATATATTGCACACAATTTTTGTTGTTTTCTTTTTGTACAAAGTTGTGATTGCAGTAAAGCAAACTTTCACTTTAGAAACTCCTTGTATAAGGGCAAATTAGATCATCTATAATTTAGAGTCTGAGGGAATTATCTGAGTGGTGGTACTTAGAGAATGAGTCACTTGCTCATTGTCACACAGATAGTATGTGTCAGAAGCCAAACTTGAACCCAATACTTGCTGACTCCAAGACTGCCCTATTATGCCCTCTATATACTGCCTCTCATCATTGCAATAGGCACTGGTCTATTTCTTTAAGGTTGGAACCCCTATTCAGACAGGAAAGACACAGCTGATAGAATTTCATTCCACAAAGCAAATTTATATTCCATTTTTCAAATAAATCTTAGTGAGAAAAATTTCACTAAAGGCTTTTATCAGTGACTAGCAATTAACCGCAAGTTTCTAGGATGATAAATATAAAGCTGATAGTAACATTAGAAATCGTCTAGACCTAACCCCTCCTTTTGCCAATGAAGAAACTGAGGCAGAGTATAAATGAAGTAATTTACAGAGAACACATATGCAGCAAGTGATAGGATGAGGATCGGAAATCAGGTCCTCTGATTTTGAATCCAGATCTCTTCATATGGTTATATGCTTCATTTCAAATAGATATTAGATATGCACACAAGTATACACATGTACATGTTTACATACATAAATACACACGTATGATCCAGATAAAAACTATTAGTTTCATTGCTGCATTGTTAGATGAGAAGCACACAGATATTCTTGGCTCTCCTTTTGTCTTCCATTGCTATAGCAATCTGATGCACTGAAAGCTCGGGACACATGGAGTGTCTGGTGGAATTACTGGCTCACTCAAATGTAACATATGATAGCCTACTGTGCTCCTTTCATCCCCAGGACAGTTATAATTAAATTAATCTTGCTGCCAAAACAAACTTAGCAAAATGGGTCAAAATCTAGTAAACCTTTAACAATTTGACAATAAATTAACACTTGACTAATGCATCTGTAGTAGGTGTAACATCTGGGACTAAAGGAGAAAGATGAAAGGCGAGCAGTGAAACATGTTTTTTCTTAATTGCTCTGTGGACTTTTTCTATAGTGGATCATCCTCCCAATCCACTTTAAGTAAATCATCTAGCATATGGTTTGCACTAAATATAGAGCGTCTGTGGTACATTAACAGATCTGCTTATTTGCCACACAGGTGTTTGACTTTGGACTTGTCATATGGACAGATGGGATTTTCTATTTGTATTTTTTTATTGGTGGCAAAGTGAGGGAGTTAGTGTTAGTTGTTTTGAATCTAGCTCAACTATTTACATTTCCCACTACAATATGAGGGGGTGGATCTATGCTCCTTCCTGTACTAGCTTTCACTTTCACATCAACAGGGAGTTGGGGGAAGGCAATAAAGAATGCAGACTATAAAGTATCTTAACTGGGAATATACTTTGCATGGTCTTACACAGTGTTGAGGGAAAAACAAAGCATAGTTTCTTAGTTTCTGGCCAACATACTCTCACCTTATTATAGTGCAGGGGATGAGGAACATTTTGATTTATTCTGATTGACCCACACAAGGGCTTTGTAACATGCAAAAATGTGTGACTACACAGATGAAAAAAGCTGTTGCCTTATATGATCAGTTTGTTAGATTCTAAATAAATAGGTTATTATATTTGCTTTACAAGTAAAGACCACCTTTTCTATTATCATCATTTCATTTAAATATTTCCAAAGATAAGTGAGTATTCTGCAAAGCCTGGACTGACATGAAACCTGATTGAAGACTGATGTGAGATAGGACATTTAGGTCACACATGACTAAAAGGAACAAAAGCAAATGTAAACAAAAAAACAATCTCACAGTTGGATTTCTCTGTGAAAAGGCAAACAAGTAATTAATCAAAAGGGCAAACACTGAAAGCTCTTGCTGCCTGCATCTTCTCTTTAGGCCAATATAACGTCAAGCTAAACTAAGGGTTCTTAACTATTTTTTTCTGAGTCACGGATCCATTTGGTAGTCCTTGTGAAGCCTAGGAAGGCTTTTCATGATAATCATCTTAAATTCACAAATAATAAATATGGAGCATTACAAAGGAAACCCATTATACTGAGATATAAACTTTAAAAAAGAAGACAGTGGTCAAGTGTAATCTAGCAGCAGTTATAAGAACTACAGTAATTTTGAGCAATAAGTAGCCATAAGCATATACAATTATAGCTATATCTTCAACAACTATAATATGTGAAAAAGGTATGATATGTATTGATTACAAAATCTGAGATATTGCTAATGAACTGTGGTCTGTTGCCTACATTTAAAGTAGAAGATGTTACTAAATTTCAGTAAGAGTTTAGTGAAAATAAAGAAGTAATTTTGCCCCATCCAAGATCACAACCTCCTGGTTAAGCACTCCTGAGCTAGATGGTACCACAGAGGTCCTTTAACTCAATGATTTCATTTTACAGATGAGGAAACTGAATTTCATAAAGTTTAAATGACTTACAATTAGAACTGTGGGATTCAAACTCAGATCCTGCAGCTCCAAATCCAGTGTAATTTTTCAATCAATGAGTCTGGTTTATTTCCACTTTTGATGGGCTCGTTTGAGCCATGACCTGCTCTGTCATTATCCTCTTTTCTACCTGCAATTTTCTGTTTCTATGAATATAAATAGGTGATTGAAAGATGGTAGCAACATATCCTCACCTTGGTGAGGGAGCAAAAATATGTTTTAGCAGGGGAAAACAAATGCATTTGAAACCAATGAATAATAAGGTGACAGGAAGGCTTCTCATGTCTAAAGCAAAGGCATAGATTGAAGAAGCCCTTTAAAGATGCATAGTGCTATAATTCAAATATGTAGCATACATATGTAATGGTAACATTATACCACTCGCCCTGGAACATACTCAGAGCTGATGCATTCCATCAAAAAGTGACAGAAAGAACTGAGTGTCAGATCACAAATAGCCATAGAATCACTAAGAGACTTCAAAAGGAAATAGTAAATGAGGGGTCATTGATCATGTTTCTGTGTTTGCAGTGACATCTATCTATGAGACAATCAGTGCTAACTTAGAATATGAATAATCATCTACATAATAACAAAGTTTTTGGATACATTGACTTTAAAAATTTAATCCTCCCCAACCTGAGCGATGAGCTAGAGTTTTATTTAATGATCTGTGATTATATTTTTAGATGCTGCAATGCTAAGGTCAATTGTCATCTAGCAGAGTTTTAAACACCAAAAACACTCAAGTGTAATCATGAAAAGATACACAGCAAAATAATAAACAGCAATTGAAAATGAATCGAATTGAGCAAGTAAAAACACTTTGAAAAGAACCTTCCAGTTAAATTCCCATTTACATTTCACAGAAGCAATTAATAAAGTCAACAGAAGATTTTTTTTTAAGTGAGGCAATGGGGGTTAAGTGACTTGCCCAAGGTCACACAGCTAGTACATGTCAAGTCTTTGGTCTGAGGCAGGATTTGGACTCAGGTCCTCCTGACTTCAGGGCTGGTACTCTATCCACTGCGCCACCTAGCTGCCCCAAGTCAACAGAAGATTGAAGCACATCTTTGTAGTAGTAGAATATAAATCAAGGAAAGTTATGGTATGTAATTCATTAATAAGAATCCACTTTTTTAATAGCAGAAGAAAAGCTCTAAAACCTATTTTTTATAGGAAAAAAACTTGATATCTTATTTGATCAATCACCTAAAATAGGTTTATTAAAATAAATTTATTTTTTAATGGAAATAACACTAGACTTAGAGAGCATCTCTGTAACATCTCCATCTTTCTCTTCCTTTGTACTCCCACTCTCAAAATCCTAGTGTAGTATCTCATCCCTACCACATGAAGGAATGCAATAGCTTCCTAATAGATATTCTTAACTGTTACCAAACCAACCAAATTTTTACCTGGATCTAGTCCTTTCACTTCTCTACTCAAAAATCTTTAGTGGCTCCTTATTGTCCATCAAGTAATGTTCAAACTCAATTGTGTATCAAAGTCACCAGGTGCTAGTACTTCGTCTATCTAGGTTGATTTCCTATATCATCTCTGTATTATATATTCTATCAAAGTGGACTATTCTATACCATCTCAAAACATGCCCTGATTTTCTTCTTCCTGTTTGACTTTGATCAGCCCCACCCCACTCCCATGCCCAAAATGAAATGAAATTGGCCTGCTAAGTGTCTACTAACTTTTTAAAGCCCAAATCAAATTACTGTCTCCTTCAGGTTTCCTTGATTTCTCCTATTTCATTGGGGGGAGGGGAGAATTGGACAATGAGGTGAAGTGACTTACCCAGGGTCACACAGCTAGTAAGTGTTATGTGTCTGAGGCAGGATTTGAACTCAGATCCTCCTGAATCCAGGGTTGATATTCTATCCACTACGCCACCTCACTGCCCTGATTTATGCTATTGACAGAAGTTTTTACCTGACTTTTAATGCCCATAGGTGTCATAGTGGATAGAGTGCCAGACCTGAGCTCAAATCTGACCTCAGACACTTACTAGTTCTCTAACCGTGGGTAAATCATTCAACCCTGTTTGCCTCAGTTTCCTTATCTGTAAAATGAGCTAGAGAAGGAAATGGCAAACCACTCCAGTATCTTTGCCAAGAAAACCACAAATAGGGTCATGAAGAGTCAGACATGACTGAACAACAATAACAAATATCATGTGATCTTTAGAATCTACCGAAGAGGGGCAGCTGGCGGTGCAGTGGATAGAGCTCTGGCCTTGAAGTCAGGAGGACCTGAGCTCAAATTCGACCTCAGACACATGACACTTACTAGCTGTGTGACCCAGGGCAAGCCACTTAACCCAGATTGCCTCAACAAAAAAACAAAAAAAAAAGAAACAAAAACAACAACACCAACAACAACAACAACACAGAATCTACCTAAGACACTAAGGTGCTTTCTCAAGTTGAACTGCCAAACATTCAAACTTTGCTCCAGAGAAAGATAACTCCAGTGGACTGGCCATGTTGTTCAAATGCCAAACATGTGTTTGCCTAAAAGATTATTTTATAGAGAACTAACACAAAGCAAGCACTTACATGGAGATCAGAAAAAGCAATGCAAGGACACTCTCAAGGTCTCTGAAGAACTTTGGAATCAATTGTGAAACACTGGCACAGTACTGTCCAGCATGGTACATCTGCATCAAAGAAGGCACTGTGTTCTAGGAGCAAAGCAGAATTGTAGTAGCTCAAAAGACACATGAGATGTACAAATTTAGAGACAACTCCTCTCCAAATATTTATGTGGGCTATTTGTGCCTGACCTGTGTTAGAGCCTACTAAGCTCGTTTTGGTCTGATCAGCCACAGTCAGACACAGAGTATATTAACCCCAACATAATGATACAATTTTGATGCTTTTCAAGCATGAAGGACAACAACCAACCAATATAATGCAATAATAATAATGATTACATCTATATCTGTGTATAAATGTGTATGTGTTTATGTATATGTATACATACATACATATGTGTATGTGTGACATGAAATTTTGTATGAATTTACTACCTACTAGACACTAAGTTCAACCAGGACAGAGTATATTTCTCCCTCTAAATTTTGCATATCCTTCAATATTAAACAATATGCTTTGCAGATGATACATACTCTGAAAATATTTATTGAATTAAAATGATTTTAATCACAAGATGCATGATCTAATAATAACTAACATTTCTAGTGGCATAGTGGGAAAAACCCCAGCTAGGAAGTCAGAGGACCTGCATTCAAATTGTACCTCTGTCACTACCTGTGTTATTTTAGGCATGTTGCTAATTTATTACTGGGTGTCAGTTTCCTAAATCATAAAATGAGAAGATTAGACTTCATGGTGTTTATACTTCCTTCTATTATCCTATAGCACTCTAAGGCTTAGAAAATAAGTGACATAAATTATTTCATTTGTTCTTCAAAATGACCTTATGAATTAAGTACTATGATTATTATTTTCCCCTTTTAAATATAAGGAAACTGAAACTCAGAAAAATTAAGTGACTTTTCCATGAATATATGAACTAGGATTTGACCAGTGGTATTCTCAATTCTAAGTTCAGTATTCTATCCACTTCAACATACTTTGTCCTTAATGTTGCCATTTTTAATCTATGTCACCTTGATCAAGTCACTTAATTTGAGTCTCAATTTCCTCATTCATAAAATGGATAGATTAAAATAGACTATCTTTAAGATCTAAGGTTTTGTAAATTGTCTTTAATTTTTTATTTTAATTTTTAATTTTAATTTTAATTTTTAAAGCCCCCATGCCTGGGATGCTCTCCCTGGTCACCTCTACCTCTTGGTTTTCTTAAAATATAAAAAAAATTAAAAGTTTCATTGATAAGTGTGGCTGCCAACAATACTTATCAATATATAGAGATATTTGAACCTGTTTATTGTATTCCCATAGTGCAGTCTCATAGTACCAAAAACTTGTGGGCCCTGAATAATATTTTCAGCAAGGTTTTAAAGATTTTAGTTACGAGCTAGTATAACTACAGCCAGGATTTTTTACAGGATTAAGGGCAAGGTAAAAATTTACATACCAAAGATCTAATAGCAAATGGGGAATATCTCTAATAAAGATCAACAAATAGTAGGTCATTTAAGTGGATTTTGCAGAAAGCAGAGCCAGAAGCAATCAGAAAGCAAACAAGTTGTAACTGATGTCTCAGCTAAATTTTGCAGACCTTTGTTAATTGATATGATTATCTGTCATAATGAAATGATACTCACAAAGCCAATACAGGAAAACAAACAAACAAACAAACAAACAAACAAACAAAACTATGTTACCATACTTGGTTTTCTTCAAAATTCAAATCAAATCCCACCTTCTGAATGAGAATTTTTCCCAGTCATCTCAAACGTTAGTGCATTCTCTAATTAGTTTTCATTTCATCTTGATATAGCTTGTATGTACCTAGGTATTTATGATATCTCCCTCATTGTCTCCCACCCAGAAGGTCTCCCTCATTATAATGTGAGCTTCTTGTGGACAGTAGCTTATGGACTGGATAGAATGAATACTGGTATAAGTATATTTTAAGAATGAGTTGAGATAACACTTTTAAAAGTTTCATGTATTATGCACACCTCCCTTCTTTAAGCTTGTTTTTATAACATGTTAAGAAAACAATAACAGGAAAAGTTAAATTGTCAGAATTAATACAGGGTTTCTTTTCATTCATGAGTAGTTGAGGATAGAGCTCTTAGCAATTACAAAATATATGGATTTACACTTATACTGGAGGCAACATGATTTGGAAGGAAAAGAGATTGAGAAAATGGATGAATACTTCATGTTCCAGATGTATTTTAAGAAATAAATAATTTTTTTAAGATAGTAAGAAAGTTAATTTACTTAGTGTTGGTGAGATTAGATGCTCCAACTATCTTAACTATATTCTGAGATGCTTAAAGCAGATCCCTTCTTTAGAGCTTGATGGCACCCACAATTCATAGAGAAACTTTCAATAGATACCACATGTTCAAGGTATTCTACAGTTATGCACTCCCAAAACTTTATCTCATGAGCCCCTAGGAAAGTATTTACCTTTAATATTTAGCCAGAAGATATAATTAGTTATATCATATATTTAACAAAATGGAATAGTTTATTTTAGTTTAGTTAACAAGAATTTATTTGCTCTTCCCACTTCTCTACTTCATTGAAATAACAATAACAAAAATGTAAAATTAAATTTTGTAATAATTACACAGTCAAACAAAACAAATTTCATTTTATTCTGCATCTTGAGCCCATCCTTTCTCTGACAAGAGATGGATAATATTCTTCATCATCACTTCACTGAAATCTTGGTTAGTCTTCAAAATAATCAGAATTCTTAAGTCTTTCATTTTTTTTTCAGTTTTTCTGACACACTTTCCCTTACACCAATTTCATAGGTCCTTTCATTTACTGAACACTAAGATACTAGGTTTGTTTGTACCTGTATATTTTGTATTTAATTATTTCTCCTGATTGACCACTTTAATTTTTCAACTAGTATGAAATCATTTTGATAATTAATGGTAGTATATCATATATGGTAATATTGGTCTTTCTTTTTTTTCATAGTTAACCTTAGAATATGTTATCTTTTCCTAAACATTAATTTCATTATTATTATCTTTTGTAGCTCTATAAAACAATCCTTTGATAGCTTAATTATGAAATAGCATAGTAAGAAAAATAACAGGGGGGGGGGCAGAGCCAAGATGGTTATGTAAAAGCAGTGACTTACTTGAGCTCTCCCCCAAACCCCTCCAAATACCTATAAAAATGGCACTAAACAAATTCTAGAGCAGCAGAACCCACAAAACGACTGAGTGGAACAAATTCCGAGCCCAAGACGTCTTGGATGGTTGATGGGAAAGATTTGTTGCAACGGGCTGGGAGAGGAGTACAGTTTAGTGTGGGCCACTCAAGCAAAGAGAGGGCCTCAGCAAACCTGGAAGGGGTCTCAGGCGACTGAATCATTAGTAGTTGTAGTGGTTTCCAGACTTCTCAAACAACAAATGCCAAAGACCACTTAGAAGGTCAGTAGGAAAGGTCTGTTGGCCTTGGGTGAGAGAGGTGCCTGGTTGGGCCCCAGACCTGGTGCAGCCCTGGGGCAGTGGCTGATTCCAGAGCTCTTAACCCACTGACAGTGGGGGAATTGAGTGACTAATCAGAGAAGGATTGCAGAGATCTCTTTGTAGGAGCTGAGGCAGGATTCTCTTTCTTTGCCTGTGCTTGGATCTAGGTCGTAGTCCTAGGTGGTGGTCCTGAGGTGAGGAGGAGTGGTGGCATGGTGGAGCTTGTGGTGAGAGAGGGAATCCTCCTCACGGTTCCAAGGCAGAAAAAGAGTGCTGGTGGTCACTCACAGAATAGTAGCACAGACCAGGAAAGGAGTAAACACATCAACATTGATCATAACACTTTGAAGAACTGAAAATTTACAGATCCCTAGAAGTATCTCTGAAAATAGCTGCACAAAACCCCTGAAACTTGTGACAGTACACTCTCCATACCGGGATCAGAGCCCTACCTTAACAAAGAGATTAAAAGTGAAATAATTGACTGGGAACATAAGCAAACTGTGCAAAAAACTCAGATTATAGAATCTTAACTTGGTGACAAAGAATCAAAACAT
This sequence comes from Vombatus ursinus, assembly GCF_900497805.2. Taxonomy (NCBI): domain Eukaryota; kingdom Metazoa; phylum Chordata; class Mammalia; order Diprotodontia; family Vombatidae; genus Vombatus; species Vombatus ursinus. The sequence goes on along the minus strand of NW_020954596.1, from coordinate 42,032,366 downwards.
ACAACTAGAAGAAGACAACAAAGCCAAAGCTCATACATCCAAAGCCTCCAAGAAAAATATGAATTGGTCCCAGGTCATGGAAGAACTCAAAAAGGATTTTGAGAAGCAAGTAAGAGAAGTAGAGCAAAAATTGGAAAGAGAAATGAGAGTAATGCAAGAAAATCATGAAAAATGAGTCAATAGTTTGCTAAAAGGGACCCAAAAAAATTCTGAAGAAAATAACACTTTAAAAGTAGCCTAACCCAAATGACAAAAGCGGTCCAAAAAGCCAATGAGGAGATGAATGCCTTAAGAAGCAGAACTGGCTAAATGGAAAAGGAGGTCCAAAAGGTCACTGAACAAAATAATTTCTTAAAAATTAGAATGGAGGAAATGGAAGCTAATAACTTTGTGAAAAATCAAGAAAGCATAAAACAAAACCAAAAGAATGAATAAATAGAAGACAACATGAAATATCTCATTTGAAAAACAACTGACCTGGAAAATAGATCCAGGAGAGATATTTTAAAAATTATTGGACTACTTGAAAGCCATGATAAAAAAAAAAGAGCCTAGACATCACTTTTCAAGAAATTATCAAGGAAAACTACACTAATATTTTAGAATGAGAGAGTTAAAAAAAAAAAAGAAAGAATCCACAGATCACCTCCTGAAAGAGATCCTCAAAGGAAAACTCCTAGGAATATTATAGTCAAATTCCAGAGTTCCCAGGTCAACCAGAAAATATTGCAAGCAGCCAGAAAGAAACAATTCAAGTATTGTGTCAACACAATCAGGATAACACAATATTTAGCAGCTTCTACATTAATGAATCAGAGGTCTTGGAATATGATATTTTGGAGTTAAAAGGAGCTAGGATTAAAACCAAGAATCACCTACCCAGCAAAACTTAGTATAATGCATTAGGGGAAAATATGGAATATTCAATGAAATAGAGGACTTTCAAGCATTCTTGAAAAGACCACAGCTGAAAGGCAAATTTGACTTTCGAATATAAGACTCATGAGAAGCATGAAAAGGTAAATAGGAAAGAGAAATCATAAGGGACTTACTAATTTGAACTATTCACATTCCCCCATAAGAAGATGATATTTGTGAGACCTTTCTCAATATTAGGGTAGTTGGAGGAAATACATATGTACATATATACATATACATATATATATATATATATATATATATATATACACACAGAGAGAGAGACAGAGAGACAGACAGAGAGAGAGACAGAGAGAGAGAGAGAGAGAGAGAGAGAGAGAGAGAGAGAGAGAGTGCTCACAGGGTAAGGGATGATACCTAAAAAATAAAATTAACGAGTGAGAGAGGATTATAGTGGGAAAAGGAGAAAAGGAGTGGTAGAATGGGGTAAGTTATCTCACACAAAACAGACAAGAAAAAGTTTTTACAGTGGAGGAGAATGGGGGAATGTGAGAGAGAATGAGTAAATCTTACTCTCATCTAATTTGACTTAAGGAGAGAATAACATACACACTCAATTGGGTATGGAAATCTGTCTTACCCTACAGGAAAATAGGGGGGAAGAGAATAAAATAGAGGGGGATGATAGAAAAGAGGGCATATTGGGGGAGGGGGTAATCAGAAGCAAACACTTTTGAGGAGAGACAAGGTCAAAGGAGAGAATAGAATAAAGGAGGAGCGGGATAGGATGGAAGGAAATATAGTTAATTTTCCACAACATAAATATTATGGAAGTGTTTTGCATGACTACACACATATAACCTATATTGAGTTGTTTGCCTTCTCAATGAGTGTGTGTGGGGAGGGAGAAAGGGAGACAATTTGGCACCAGAAGTTTTAAAAACAAATGTTAAAAATTGTTTTTACATGCAACTGGGAAATAAGATATACAGGCAATGGGGTATAGAAATCTCTCCTGTCCTATAGGAAAATAGAAAGGGAAGGGAATAACAGAAAGTGGGTTAATAGAAGGGAGGGCAGATTAGGGGAAGGGGTATTCAGAATGCACGCTGTCTTGGGGTGGAGGGAGGGGAGAGATGAGGAGAAAATTTGGAACTCAAAATCTTATGGAAGTGAATATCGAAAACTAAAAATAAATAAATCAATTAAATTAAAAAAGAAAAAAAATAATAAAACATTATTTCCATAAAACTTCACATTACTTCAATAAATAGAAAGAGCAACACAATAATATCTGCAGCAACTGAGCTTCAAGTTGGCACCCTGCCCAAGTTCTCCTTAGCCAGACATTTCCCCTACACATATACTTTTCAATATGTACTACACGTGCGCACACACACACACACACACACACACACACGTCTACTTTGCTATAGGTATGGTTTTCATATCTTGTCTTAGCAATCCCATTTTTTTCCTAGCATAAGACTGAGTTTAGGTTTTAACCAAATACTATAGGAAAATATATTTTTAAATGATTGTCAAAATTATTTTCATTTTTATTTAGTTAAAAATGTAAAGTTGTACAAGATCTGTCATGTCTGTCATGGAGATACTCTTTCCAAGAATGAGATTTTATCATCTCTAGAATTTTTGGAGGTACTTCACCTCTCAAAATTCATCCTTGGGTATAAAACCTTCTGGTGATGAATCCTTAGCTATATTCATCTTCAGACAACAGGCATCTAGTCCAATGCTGAGCCTATACTAAAGACCTTTGGCAGGCCCTGACAGAGTTTGTGATCTGTTTGCAGAATCCAAGGTCATGTCCCCAAGTACAGAAGGCATCAGAGTAAAACTTTATTGGGGAAATAATTATACATCAATATATTCATCCATAACAAGATCACTACTTTTTTAACTAAGCAGTGTCTTGTAAAATGTAAAGTTGAATGACCTTTTACGAGTATTTTCAAAGTTTCAACTTGAAAATGCAAACATGGATATTTTGGTGACAAGTGCATAGAAATGTGTCTTTAGTTCATGAAGATCATGAGGCTAATAATGCAAAATCAAGAGAACCTGACAAAAGGAGAGACGTGAGAAAAGAGAAGGGATGAGCAAAATTGCTAAAGCCAGCACATTTTTATTCTTTTTTGCCCCTCGCAATTTTGTTTCATTATTCTAATTAGTTCAAATCAGAATTACTTAACTTGATCAATGTCAACTACCCATTCTTTCAATACTGAGCTATTTAGGAGGGAAAAAAATCTATTCAACAGAACAGGATGATAATCTACACATTTACAAATATTGAGAAAGGACAGATGACTTATCAAACTAGAACACCAGAAGGAAGATAGGTAAAAAGATAGCAAACATTTATTAAGTGGTTATTTTGTACCAGGCACTGTACTAAGTCCTGGGGATACAAATAGAAGCTAAAAGAAAGATCGCCCCTGCCCATAAAAGTTTACATTCTAATGGGGGAAAGTAAAGAGTGAGATATGGTGTACCCCTACAAGAACATTGTGGAAATACTTTTTTATGGTCAGAAGCATAGCCACAAGTCAAATGAAGGTTGGCTGGTTTGGGCATTTTCCCGAAATGGAGGCCACAAAAAAAGTTCATAAATGGAATACAATCTCAGCATAGTAAGCTCCAGCTGAGAAGACAGATCCTAGTTACTGAGGGAAGTTCCAGGGTGAGAGGTCCACTGAATTATGTTGTCAAAGCCCTTAGCATTGGAAGTACAATCAGGAAGGGAATGATTTCATTCATTCACAAACAGCCTGTGAATTTAAGGATGAATTTACCTAATTCCAAAAATGAATTAGAAATATAAAAAATCCAGTTAGTCATCCAGATGATTCCAAGCATCTGGATATTTAGTGTTATACAAAGGGAAGGGAGCATTCAATTTGTGGGATGATGCATACACACTTATTATTCTCCTCAAGCTGAAGAATCAGGAGGACTGGGCTTGATAACAGGCACTGATTTCCTGTTATAAAAAGATTGAGCCTTTTAGCTAGAAAAAAGGAAAAAGTAAACAATTATATCATTTATATAAGAAATCACTGACTTAATAAATTTGTATAATTTTTAAAAGGATAATGTTCATAACTGGAAACATCATATATTTTATTCAGATTCTTATTAAAAGTCATTGTTTAAATAAAAATATCATAGCCAAGAAGTATAATCGATAGTCCATTGTCTTTCCTTTTTGTCATTGCTTCAGTCCCACCCCCTTTCCCTGAGATTCCAGTAGAATTCAAAATGTACTTTCTTTTAGAGGAAATGTCTTTTCTTCATGACCAAAAAGTAAGCACAGATGTTACTACTGCACATTGTATTTCATCATAGTATAGCAGAGATGCATTTTGCAGATTATGTATGTACCCTTCACTAAACGGGAAGGAGGAAGAATAGCAAAATAATGCCCTGCTTAAAGTCACAGGGTACCTTTACACAGCTACTCTGAAAATGCAGAAGAGTGATGCCTCATTATTTGAAGAATAGAATGTATCTCAGTCCACTTAGAATTTAAAACACATCAAGAACATATGGGGTGGCATATGCAAAGTGCTCCAGACACCCTGAACTAACACTATCATGGGGCCCAGGCTGTTTGCAGGAAATATCACACATCCTTATTTGCCAAACAGAAAGACAAAACAGAAGCATTCAAGCATTAAAATATATGTGTATATGTATATGTATATGTGTGTAGGCAAGTATATATGTATATTTCAATTCTGAAACAAAATAATTAGTAGTTTCCAGTTTGCAAGAACATTCCCAAAGAAATTTTTACCTGATCTAATTTGGGGTAACTATGATAATTCACAATACAACTACCTCTTGGTTACCGTAAATTTGGAGATGCATAGTCAAGTACATTTCTCAAATCAGAGGCTATTATTCAAGACTCTTTCTCTCAACAAATCAGTATTAATTTTGTGCTTTTGAATTCAAGACACTAATAGAGTAGCACAGATGAGTAAAGTATGCAGGAAATAATCTCTTTCAATTCATCCAATCATTGTCTGTATTGTCTCTATTATTAAGTTCCAGTTGCATTAGTAGAACAATTTTATCTCCACCAACCCCCCTCAAAAAATAAAAAAGATCTGGGCAAAAGAGCCATTAATAGAAATGGTAGTCAGTATATAAGGAACACATTAAAAATACTTATTCTGGATAATTTGACCCCATACAGTAAATCAGTTTCCTTGTTCTCATTTAGAAGCTGAGAAAACTGAGCCTCAGAAAGGTTAAATAGTGAGCACTGACATTATACCAGTTGGTATCCAAATCAGACACATAAATACAGTCATTACCTATTTGATTTACTTTCTATACCCAAACAAAAGGGACCATCAAGGAACAGAAAACATAATGATGAGGAAATTGATGACTTGTATTTGTGAGAGTTAGTTGGGTTTCATTTGTTTTGTTTCTCCTTCTGGACATTAACACTTGCTTTTGTGAATTGCATTTGGTAGGGTGAAGTTAAGGGAAGGATTTATTGATATGTGTGTTGAGAAGTGACCTGAAAGAAAAATTACAGGTAATTTAGCTGACAGAGAGAAGGTATAGAGAGAGTGGCTGCTAAGTATAACTGAAGATAGAATGTGAATAGGGAAAACAAAGGTTACAGGAAATTACATATGGGCATGAAAAACTGTAGAAGAATGGCCAGAGGAATTGGCAGGAACAAGGCAGGACCCTCAATTGAAAAAGATGGAGAAGGTATGAGGCATAGAAAGGAAGGAATTGAACTTAAAATGGTAGAAGATAAATATTGTTTGTTGCTGTTACATGGTATGAAGAAATGACCTAGGATGACTTTGGTTAATGAAACAAGGGAGATGTTCAATTTGGAACTTGACAATCTAGATGAGAGCTCAGGTAAAAAGAAGTCTAGTCTTAAGAGTCTGGCCTGTTATTGTGAAAAATAAGAGGGAGTGGGCAATTAAGACATTGAATGATGTTTGTTTTTTGCCAAACACTAGCAAAAGGTTGGATGACCACAAAAATCCTAAGATTTTGTAGTTCTTTCCAGTTTTGGAAGAGAGGAAACTAACATGAGATAAATCTTTGTTTTCAAGGTCAGAGGTTTTGTTTGTTTGTTTTTTTGTTTTGTTTTTTAATGTTAGGAGTTTTGGTCAGGAGTTTTGAAACTCTCCAGCAATATGAGGAGAGAAGGGAGAGATGGTTGTTATTCCATGGCAGCAAAACCACAGTGGAAGACAATATCTATGACACCTCTGGTTCCCTTCGTCAAGTCCATAAGATAGACTTTAAATGGAGGGTGAGTGCTTTTTTTTTTTTTAATTGCTGTGATTCTTTGTCAGAGATTGTTAAACAACTATCTTTGGAAACCTGTAAAAAAAATAGTAATTGTACAGCGTAGGTGGAGTAAATTCTCTGCAAGGATATAGGCCAGAGAAGATAAGCTAAAAAGGATAAAGGCCCACTTCCTAATGTATTTATGTGGAGAATCAGTATTAACAGATCAAACAAAATTCCTGTAAACTTGTAAATTCCACCTCTTTTTCATTATTTGAATGCCTTGTGACTTTCTGTGCAGTGCTTAGCAAAACAAAAACAACAACAACAACAAAAAACTTTATACAAAACAAAAAAATTAATCTAAAAAGTAGCATTATGTATTGGTTTCATATAACTCAGGAAGAGAGAAAGAGAAAAGTTATATCCTTCCACTCATGGGTAGAAGCAATACTCAGAACCAAGGGGATCTGTTGGGGACATTGTAAAAAACAATAGCAGGTACCAATAAGCTAAGTATTAGTTTATTAGTAGAAGATAGAGTCGGATAATGAGGTCCCAAAGGTACAGTAGGCTACAGGCATCACAATGGAAAAGAGAAAAGTGAGTCTTAATGTTAGACTACTTCAAGTGAGGAACACTAAAATGGAGATGCTAATTTGAGACATGGAATTACTGGCATCATAGAGAAACAAATAACTGTTTTTTATTTGGGAAGGAGAGCTCTACTGGAGATGCTAGCTTTGATTTTGGTGAAAAGATACATTATGTCTCCATCAGCATTTCTTCTCCAGGAAGGAACACCATGGTCTGCACAGTATATAGTAGACTTCTTAAAAAAATGACTGTTATGTTATGCTAAATAAATGAATGAACAAAATAACATTTTGGGTAAATTCAACAGTAAGTGGCCAACTAATTGATCATGAACCTTACTATAGTCAGCTAGACTATTTTTTGGATGGTAGATACAGTAGGCTTATAGGATTTGATACCATAATTTAATCAATGAGGAAACTTTGGCCCAGAAAGAAATTACAAGCCTACGGTTTCACAGGTGGTAGGGAGCGATGCCAAGATTCAAATCTAAGTATTCTTATTTTAGATTTGGTATTTTTCCCCTGGCTAATGCTTTCCAATGCTGTCTTAGTTAGTCACTGTGACTATATTCAAACTATTTCAGACTTGAGATAAAAACTGGTAGAACTGTTTTTATACTTCTGTAATAACTTTCCTGCTTACAATCATGGCTCAGGATAGGCAAACAATATGCTAGGCTAAGAATTGAACAGGAGAAAGAAAATTGATGTTATTACATTTGGAAAATTACATAGCATTTTCAATGATTCCAAGATATTTCAATATTAAAATAACAAAATAAAAGTAGTAACAGTATTCTAATTATGTTACAGTAATTTATTATTTAAAACAATGAAATCATAGATAAATATAGTTTAAAAATAAAAATTATAGATGACTGGAAAAGCAATTATGAGACCAAAGATGAACACAAGTAGACTGTAGCTTATTTAATTTCATTCACTTAGAATTTATTAAGAAACAACTAAATAATAGGTACCATGCTAAGCACTAGATATACAAAGAAGGAAAACAAAATGAACTAGCCACTGCTACTAAGGAGTTTATATTCCACCGGCTGTGGGGAAATAGGTTTATGTTCTATTATAAGCCCATAAATTACATTAAAAAAAAAAACTACTCAAGAAGTAGAAAGTCAGATATCACATAGAAGTACAGTTGACAATGAAAGTGCATAGATCATGTAGTGAAAACAAACAGATGGGTTACTTGATTTCTTCACTGCACCTAATAAATACTAAAAGAATCATGGTTTCGATAGATTTTCTATAGATCATTTATGGAAGGATATAGCCAATTTTCCTAAGAAGGCATGAATGGGTTGAAATCTACAGTACTGAAAAGAATATTAAAATAATTAATAGGATGATATGATGAACAAATGAGGGATTTCTGCCAAATAAATATTGTCATTAAAGAGGAAGTGAGGGGCGGAGCCAAGATGGTAGAGGGAAAGCAGTGACTGTCTTGAGCTCTCTCCCAAAGCCCTCTAAATACCTAAAAAAATGGCTCTAAACAAATTCTAAAGCAGCAGAATCCACAAACAGACAGAGTGAAACAAATTTCCAGCCAAAGACAGCCTGGATGGTTGATCTGAAATGCATATCATGCCAGGCGAGGAGAGGAGCGCAGTTTGGTATAGGAGCGCAGGCCGCAGCGAACCTGGAGCAGGCCTCAGAGGACTGAATCACAGGCAGCTGTGGCAGTTTCCAGACTTCTCAACCATGAACATTAAGGACAACTTAGAAGGTGAGTGGGAAAAGTTTGTGACTGAGGTAAGAGAGGAGCTAGGTCTCAGTCGCAAGTCTCGAGCACGGCCCGGGACCATGGCTGTTTCCTGAGCTTCCGGCCCCCAGACTGAGGGGGAATCATGTGGCTGATCAAAGGGGGACTGCAGAGATCTCTTCACCAGTGCTGAGGCAGGAATCTCTTGCTTTACCTGTGCTTAGATCTGGGTCTCAGTACTGAAGGGAGGTCCTGGGGTGAGAAGGAACTCTAGTGTAGTGGAGCTTGTTGTGGTGGTGGAGAGAAAACACCTTGCCCCTTACCTTATCATACCACCTTGGAACAACTGAAAATTTACAGGTCCCTAGAAGTACCTCTGAAAACAGCTGTACAAACCCCCAAAGCTTGGGACAGTACACTCTTCACATTGGAAGCAGACTTTTACCTTAACAGAGAGTTTAAAACTCAAGTAATTGGCTGGGATCATGACCAAGCAGCGCAAAAAGAGTCAGATTGTATTATCTTACTTTGGTGACAAAGAAGATCAAAACATACAACCAGAAGAAGACAACAAAGCCAAAGCTCCAACATCCAAAATTTCCAAGAAAAATATGAATCAGTCCCAGTCTTTAGAAGAGCTCAAAAGGGATTTTGAGAAGCAAGTAAGAGAAGTAGAGGAAAAACTGAAAGTGCAAGAAAATTATGAAAAACAAGTCAACAGCTTGCTAAAGGAGACTCAAAACAAATACTGAAGAAAATAACACCTTAAAAAATAGCCTAACCCAAATGGCAAAAGATGTCCAAAAAGCCAATGAAGAGAAGAATGCCCTAAAAAGCAAAATTGACCAAATGGAAAAGGAAGTCCAAAAGATTACTGAAGAAAATACTTCCTTAAAAATTAGAATAGAGCAATTGGAAGCCAGTGACTTTATGAGAAATCAAGACACTGTAAAACAAATCCAAAAGAATGAAAAATTAGAATCAATGTGAAATATCTCTTTGGAAAAACAACTGACCTGGAAAATAGATCCAGGAGAGAGAATTTAAAAATTATTGGACTATCTGAAAGCCATGATCACAAAAAGAGCCTGGACATCATTTTTCAAGAAATTATCCAGGAAAACTGCCCTGATATTTTAGAACCAGAGGGCAAAATAGAAATTGAAAGAATCCACCAATCTCCTCCTGAAACAGATCCCCAAAGGAAAACTCCTAGGAATATTGTAGCCAAATTCCAGAGTTCCCAGGTCAAGAAGAAAATGTTGCAAGCAGCCAGAAAGAAACAATTCAAGTATTGTGGAAACACAATCAGGATAACACAAGATTTAGCTGCTTCTATATCAAGGGCCCACAGTGCATTGAATATAATTTTTCGGAGAGCAAAGGAGATAGAATTTCAACCAAGAATCACCTACCCAGCAAAACTGAGTATAATCCTGCAGGGGAAAAAATGGTCATTCAGTGAAATAGAGGACTTTCAAGCATTCTTGATGAAAAGACCAAAGTTGAAAAGAAAATTTGATTTTCAAATACAAGACTTGAGTGGAACATGAAGAGGTAAACAGGAAAGAGATAATCATAAGAGACTTATTAAGGTTGAACTGTTTACATTCCTGCATGAAAAGATGGTATTTGTAACTCATGAGACCTTTGTCAGTATTAGAATAGTTGGAGGGGAAAAAGTTATATGTACATATATATAGATATAGGTAGATAGAGGGCACAGGGTGAGTTGAAAATGAAGGGGTCATATCTGGAGAATAAAATTAAGGGGTGAGAGAGGAATATACTAGGAGAAGGAGAAAGGGAGAGGTAGAATGGGGTAAATTATCCCTCCAAAAAAAAAAAAAAAGGAAAAGACTCTTACAATGGAGGGGAAATGGGGGAAGGTGAGAGGGAATGAGTGAATCTTATTCTCATAAGATTTGACTTAAGGAGGGAATAACATACACCCTCAATTGGGTTTGGAAATCTGTCTTACCCTACAGGAAAATAGGGGGGGAAGGGGACAAGAGAGTAGGGGAATGATAGAGAGGAGGGCAGATTGGGAAAGGGAGTAATCAGAAGCAAATACTTCTGAGGAGGGACAGGGTCAAAAGAAAGAATAGAAGAAATGGGTGGATGGGATAGGATTAAGGGAAATAGAGTTAGTTTTTCACAGCATGTCTACTATGGAAGTGTTCTGCATAACAGCACATGTATAACCTATATTTAGTTGCTTGACTTATCAATGAGAGTTGGTGGGGAGGGAGGAAGGAAGAAAATTTGGAACCCAAAGTTTTAAAAACACATGTTTAAAAAAGAGAGGAAATAAAGTTTGCTGAAGGTTAAAACCCTAGTTTCAATCCCTTGGAAGAGTAGGAGTACGGACCCAGGTTGTTGAACAGTGAATTCCCAGCATGGAAAGATGCTGAGCTCCTAACATTTAAACTGTGTATCTTAATTTACATTTACATTGATCTCTAGCTAAGAAATAACTCATTTGTTGTTGGGACAAGATTCATCTTATTAGGAATATTTGAATAAAGAAATAGGCAGAGAATATTATAGTATGAGTTAGTAGATAGACTCTAGGTATAGAGGAAATAATAGATCTTTTCTTAGAAATTCCTTCAGTCCTTGAGTTAAAGGGGGGGGGTGCATCTGCTGGCATCAACTAAAGTATTCTATCCCAATATACATGCAGAGCCAATGGTCCTCTGTTCTGTCTCCCTTATTTGTCCTTGCTTAGTACTACTTTTTCCTTCCACTTGTTGCCCCGAAGTTGCTGATTCTTTCAAGATCTATCCTGAGCATCCTCAATTCTTCCTCTATGATGCCAGAACCTCAACATTTCTCTGTGGTTCTATGACAGTTAATCATTTTGTACAAGTTGTTTTGTTTTTGTTTTGTTTTGTTTTGTTTTTTTCAGAGTGTGACAAAGGCCTTCAGTCAATGAGAATAGATTTCCTTTGCAGCATCACTGCAGTTCATCCAATGGCTTTCAAGGACCTTTCACACTTAGTCTAAAGTCTTTGATTGATTTGTTTGGGACATGTTCTAACCCAATAGTTGAATGAAGGCTGAAAGGGGTGAGGTGGTTTTGACCGCATTCTATATGAGAATTTCAAGGAACAATGACAGCCCTACTTTTTTGATCTTACTATAGTATATATTGATCTTATAAACTGATATGTCATAAATACACATAATATTATTAGGATACATTGACAAATCAGTAGCAATGCTATTTCTGATTCTGAAAGGAATCTTGGCAGATGACTAATGAGTCTGAGTAAACCAGAACTCCCGAGAATTATAGATTGATTCATTGGTCCATGTTGCTTGGGGCTAGCACTATTTTTTTTTTTAGTCAGAGGATAAAGGTAGCTATAGTATTTTACAAAAGCTCCAGTCTAGTAGGATCTAGTAGTATCTTCAATACACCAAGTCAAGTCAAGTAAACAAGTATTTATTAAGTTCTAACAACTTCCTAGGCACTGGTCGTCTAAAGGCTGCAAGCAGAAGAAAGGAGAAAAACAGACTTTGCCCTCAGGGAGCTTAAATTCTATTGGGGAACACAGTACATAAAAATGAACTGAAAAGAGGGGGATTGGCTAAAAGAAATTAAATGCCTTATGCTCTGCACCTGTCTGGGGAAGGGGAGTGGCAATGATGGTGAGGGAGGCAGCAATGAGAGGGAGAGACTGATTCTTTAAGTTAAATAATAAGCATAAGATTGGCTTACCTCATCTTCTGGGATGAGAAGTCAGTATTATTCACCACTTAGCTGAAATAGTACTAATACAAACCTGAAACGTCAACTCCCTAGAGGATCTCTCAGGCTTTCTGTGCCCATATTAGGGCAGTGATTATGGCATTGAACTGATAGTTAAGCAGATGTCACAATTAATCAGAAACCGTGAGGACACATTAAAAGAAAGCCTATAAATCAAGGAAATAGGGAGAAGAGGCAAAGAATCAGGTTCTGATCAGATCCAGAGTAATGTCAGGGATTTCTGTAGTACAACACAGAAAGAATGTTGCATAAACCATGTTAGGAAAATTGGGACACTAATGTACTTTTGGTGGAATTGTGAACTGATCCAACCATTCTAGACAGTAATTTGGAACTATGCCCAAAGACCAATTGACCTGTGCATATCCTTTGATTATGCTATATCACTACAAAATCTGTATCCCAAAGAGATTTTTAAGGTGCAGGGGAAGGTGGGCTAAGGTGAAGGCAGACCTACCTGTACAAAACTATTTATAGCAGTTCTTTTTATGGTGGTAAAAATGAATATTAAGTGGATGCCTATCAGTTGGGGAATGGCCAAACAAGTTGTGGTATATATGAATATAATGGAATACTAATGTTCTATAAGAAATGACAAGCAGGAAGTTTTCAGAAAAACCTGGAAAGACTTAAGTGAACTAATACAAAGCAAGCATAACTAGAACATTGTACACAGTAACAGCAACATTGTATGATAATCAACTATAAATGACTTACCATTCTCATCAATACACTGATCCAAGACAATCCCAAAGGATTCAGAGAAAAGCCTGGTGGAGTATGAATATAGATAAAAGCATACTATTCTTACTTTTTTTCATTTTTCTTTTGGTCTGTTTCTTCTTTTATAACATGACTAATATGGCCTTTTATAACGTGATTAATTTACAATCCAGTGAAGAGTGTTAAATTTGTAGTTAGGGGACTGCTGTTAAAATCCTGCCTCTCTACTACTTTCTTGTCTGTGTGAGCCAGGGCAAACCAGTTTACTTCTTGGGTCTTCAGTTTCCTTATCTGTTATAGGGGAGAAAAAAGCTCTATTTTTTTTTTAAATTTATTATTCATTTAAATCTAACTTTATGTAACTAGAAATTGTTTGTTCCTAGAATGTCTTACTGACTTCAGTAATGCTGGAAATTGCTACAAGGAATTTGGGGTTCCCTCAGGTCCTGGACCCATCCAAAATATTTATGCTAACAGTTATGTTACCAGGCCTTTTTAAGGTCTAACATTTGGCTTCCTCTCAAATTTTATTGAATGTTTTCATTTATTGATATCCATCTCAATCTAACTTGTTTGCAAATTGCCCTCTGTGTTCCTGTGATTCCTCTGTGGGTACCCTTGTCTAAATCCTATATAATGTAAACCATCCAGAGACTGGAAATTATTTCAGATTTGGGGGTTTGTTTTTGCAAATTACTCAGTAAAATGAGAAGATTGGAACAGATAAACTCTATGATACCTTCCAAATCTAAATGTGATTCAAGACTATTAAGATGAATGAAATATAAGAGTACAGCCACAATTTACAATTTAGATCTTTATAGTACCAAGGCAATCAATAAAGTTGTTCAAGTCAATGAAAATTACTATTACCTAATAAGTTGGTAATGTTGTGATGTTTTAGGTTTAACTTCACTTTTTTTTTCTTAGTTTCATGTTTATGTCTCATCTTATACCCATGATGGGTTCTTTGGACAGTGTTCTGTTATATGTTGTATCTTATTCATCACATTGATTTTAAAAGATGACATTCTTTGGGCCTTTCTTTGGTTGTTTTTTTTTTATATATATTTTATATTAAAATATTTTGGGGAAGTAAATGAAACTTGAGAAAGTAATGTGCTTGGAAAACAAGATTTAGTCATTCGATATTTCAAATGTCTAGGAATTCTTTGTCAGCTTAATTCAGACATACACTACTCTGTAAGTATTTTACTGTTTTTTTTTGGAGGGTATCATTAAAAAAAATAGAACTATCATCTTCCCCACTGAGTAGCTTATAGATTCAAAGGATATATTAATTTTCTTGTCAAAACTAAAATATTTCAGTAGAGCTACCTATTTATCTCTCCTTTTGACTTCTTTGAAGTGTTTATTGCCCTTAATTCCTTTCTTAAATGTTTAATTTTTTTTTTGAATGAATGTGGTCTTATCAATTCCACTATCTATTCCAGTAGCAGTGAGAGGTAGTGAGGTGGAAATTGGTTGATTTCTTCAGATAAACTACTTTGCTGCCACATCAAGCCAATGTCCTCATCTGGCCACATCTGGAAAGAGTACAAGAACTTGATAAAATAAGTGTTAATTAGGGTACTTCCCAAATCAACTTGATAAATTTTTAGAACTGAAAGTATTTTTTATGCCTTTGAAATTCCCATCAGCACAGTTTCCTAAACTTGGTGACCACCACCCTCACCCTTTTAACAAAAATTCACATATATTTATTTAAAAAAAAAACTGCAAATTATTTCTCAGTTTATGTTGTATTAAAGTAATAATTTGCAACAAATTTTAAAATAATACTGAAACTATCCTTGGAAATACAATAAAAATGAATTTAAAGTATATTTCAACACTTACTATTGCAGTCTAGGTGTCTTGGGAACCCTGAAATGCAAGGGCAAAGGGCATGGGTGTGCCCTGAAAGAATTCAACCACCTAAGCCTTCTTTCAGTCCCAAGTAATTTATTAAAACACTGGCTGGGGTGGACAAGATTCCTAATGAGTCTGCACTATCTGTGATGCCAATACAAATAGGCCAGATTTTAAGAACCTGAGCAATTTAAGGGGGGGGGGGGCAAGATTGGCATTTTATACCAAAAGACTGTGGGAACATCTGGATGGGATTAGGGAGTGACAAGTAGTCTGGGTTGGGGCCAGATGCAGACAGTGGAAGGAGTTAAGTAGAGGGAGAGCTGCAATGAAAGGGAAGTTAAAAGGATTATTGACTGGAATGGGCCAGGTGCCTCAGGTGAAAGCCACAGATCTGAGTTCAGGTGCTTTGAGGTCCAGGTCCCAAAGACATGATCTTTTCCTTTTAGTGGTCAAGCACAAATCCCGTCCCCATCATTACAAGGTAATTCTTACATGATTGCAGCCCAAATTGTCCATCACCACTAATAGCAAACTTGCTGAGCTCTTCAGAGATGAGTTGGATCATGTCTGTGAAACAGCCCTTGGACCATAGAGATCTGAGCTTGTTAACTGCATCTGGTTCCTATATTTTAGTCTGTCAGTATCTAATCTTCCCTTTCAATCCTCTCACCCCAAAAATATACATACAGTTACACACACAAACACACACACACACACACACACACACACACACATCTCATTAGTATGAAATCTGGTGAATCTCCAAGGGTCAATGGCCTCACTCTTGCTGGTTTCTCAGCAGAAACAACAACGATAACAATAGCAAACCATTTTTTTTCCTAGTACAAATAATGTTTCAATTAATGATAGTTAAAAAAAAGTTACGAGCATTTCCAAAGAAATTGTTCAAAGTAATAGTATAATAATAGAGGTAGCAGTTGCTATTTGTGAAATCACCCAATACTCATTCATATGTCACCTTCAAACCTGTAACCATTGCCTTGGATTTTGGTGTGGCTGATCATTTATTATTTAGAGTCTAATATCTACGGATACCTTTATTAAATGAATAATAGGGAGTTTTCCTGTTTAGAAAGACACTCTGGGTAATGTGTTTCTATAGGATTACAAATGATTAGCTCAAGTAAGCTTTTAGTTCTAACCACAAACAATGGCTTGGACTAATCCTTGTAGATCCATGTCCCCTTTAGTACAAAGGACCTTATTAATAAACTCAGTGCTAAGTTACAAAACATTAAAAAGTTGTAGCTCATTAAGACTTGGTGCTCTGAGATAAGAGTCATGTGGTGCCATGGGACAAGGAGAATATTTCAGAGCTCTTCCATCAAAGTTGAAAGGACATTATTTTTTTACATTCTTATTTGCCCTGCACTTCTTTCTCAGATCTCATCTACTTCAATCACTCAGCCTTACTTCTGGACTCCAAAGAATTTGCCAAATGCTATGATATTGTAATTCACAAAATTATTTCCTTAAAAGCAAAATACTTCAGTGGGGATCCTCATTCATTACCCTGGTCCAACAGCTTAACAGTATGAAGCATATTAGATAAAAGCAAACCCTCCACAATTATTTGTCAAGAGCTTGAAGGGCAGCATCATTTGCTGCTGTTTATTACCTGGGAACACATTCTAGAAACAAAATATAATAGTCATCTTTGGGGGAGAAAGTTAAATATTGGAAGATTAATAAATTGAAACAAAGCACTGGAATCCAAGGAACTGTATTGTTTCTCAATACTGTATCATAACTAAATATGGGGTAGTGGAATCAGAGAACCTGGGCTTAAATATCTGCCCTGCTGCTTTCTAGCTATGTGCCCTTGGATAAGTCACTCAACTTCTCTGGGTATTTTTTTTCACCAGCTTTAAAATGGCAGGGTTGAATTAGATCAAGGGTTCCTAACTTTTTTGGGGGGGATATCATGAACTATTTTAGTGAAAATTATGGATCCCAAATGAGAATAATGCTTTTAGATGAATCAAATAAAACAAAGATTACAAAGTAAACCAATTATTTTGAAATGCAGTTGTCAAAATATAAAAATAAAATCAAGTTCATGAAGCTTAGGTTAATAATAATATTAATAGTAATAACTAGCATTTATATAGACAAAACTTTCATTCCTTATCAAGCTAGAAATGTGCCAAATTTAGACCTGGTTACCATACAATGTATTTTGAGGACCAATCTAATAAAGAAGAGAGAGGCTGATCACCTAGGCTTGCCATACCAGTCATCTTTGACTTTCCACTCTCTCTTACATTCATATCTAATCAGAAACCAAATCTCACTAATTATATATCCATAGCACCTTTTGCATATAGTTTCTTGTCATACACATTGCTGCTGTCTGAGTTCAGGTTTTTATCATATTGTACTAGTACTATTTCCATAACCTCCAAACTGATTTCACTGCCTCCAGTCTCTCCTTTCTAATCTTTCCACACAGCTGCCTAATTAACACTCCTAAAATACAAATCTGACTATGCCATTCATTCCCCAGCTCAAAAATATCTGATGGTTCTGTCTTCTCTCTAAGATATAATACAAATTACTCTGACTTTTAAAGCCCTACACAACCTGTCTTCAGCTTACCTTTCTGGGGTTACTCTGTTACTCTCCTTCAAGAATTTTTTGCTCCATGAAAGTTGTCTTATCTGATGGCTCCTTTACACAATATTTCATCTACTAAGCACAGTCTGTCTGTACTGCCCCATACATAGAATTCATTTCCTCCTTACCTCTGCCTAATAGAATCCCTAGCTTCATTCAAAGTTTAAATCATGTCTCATACAGAATGCCTATGCTAATTCCCATTGCCCCTCAGTTAATATCGTCTCCCACACTGTAGATTACTTTGAATACCTTTTATACCATGTAGTATGCATATTTTGTATTTCTCCCAAGAGAATGAAAGTTCTTGGAGGACAGAAGTTGTTTCCCATTTGTTTTTGTATCTCCATTTTTAGTGGTGGCTGGTATCTAGCAGGAACTTAAAGATTTATTGAATGAAAGAATGTCCATAAAATGACCCCCATATGGGGTCACAACCCATAGTTTAAGAAGTGCTGAAGGGGTCACCAGTGGGAAAAGTTTAAGAAGCCTTGCATTAGATGATGAATTGTTTTGACCCTAGTAACTAATGAAGAGCTTGAAATCTCCATTGGTAGAGGAAGTATACAAATCAATGAAATCACAGATCTTTCAAAGTAATAATTCATGTTTATATAGTGCTTTGCTATTTGAAAAGGACTTTGGTAA
Source organism: Vombatus ursinus (assembly GCF_900497805.2). Classification (NCBI taxonomy): domain Eukaryota; kingdom Metazoa; phylum Chordata; class Mammalia; order Diprotodontia; family Vombatidae; genus Vombatus; species Vombatus ursinus. The sequence continues at coordinate 42,014,203 of NW_020954596.1, read as the reverse complement.
TCATGTAAGGTGCTACTTAAAGCAAAACTATTTATCCCTATCTTAAAAATAAATAAACCACAGTACAGAGAAATTAAGTGATTTTTCCCAAAGTCACCCAATAAATAAATATTGGAGCTAGGATATAAACTCAGGTTTTCTAATGCCGAGGCCAGTTTGATCTCACACTATGCCACACTGATTTCAAAAGTCAAATAAAAATCTTTATATGGTTGATCTTTTGGAAAAGTTGGTATGATTTAGTGGAAAAGAGAAGAAATCTACCCTCTATCCCTAAAGGAATTCTTCTTTACACCAATGACAGCAAAGTTTCTTATATCATTTAAAATATAGAAATCCTGAAAAAATTCTACTGCTTTCTACCTTTTAAGAATCCTCAAATACAATCTCTATCTGGAAATATTCCTTGATTATTCCAGTTTCAAATATTTCATTTGGACTCATATAAAACAGTTCAACTATGATTTATATATTATATTTTCAGATTTTTTTTTCATGTTTTTCCTTTATCAAATTACCGTTAGTATCCATTGGGTAAGGTGCTTTGTAAGAATCTGTTGAGAGGTACTTTTAAAGTGTCCCTTAAATGTTTTAGCTGTGGACAGTGCAAAAGAGGTCCAACTCTCACTTAAGGTCATGAAATATATTTTGTATTTAATAAGTATTGCTTAATCCAAGTACCTTCTCCTGTGGTACACTGGAAAGAGCATGGGATTCAAAGAGCCTGTGTTTATCTGACATTAGTAAGCTTTGATGCTACTAAATTTGTGACCTTGGGAAAAATTAATCTCTCTGGATCTCAATTTCTTCATGTGTAAAATGAAGATGTGGAACTAGATGGTTTCTGAAGTTTTGTTTTGGTTTTTTTGTTGTTGGTTTTTTTTTGTTTTTTTGGTTTTTTTTTTGTTTTTTTTTATGTTGTTGTTTTTTCCCTAACTTTAGATATATGACTTCTAAAAGTATTCTTTTAAAAAAATTAAGTGATTGGTTTAATGATAAGTCAAAAGAATTATTACTAATGAATATCTCTATCTGGTCCTGTTGCCTTTTGTAGATGGGTAACTTAGATTCAGGATAGTGAAGACACATCTTGCTTTTAAGCCATCAGTCTTCCTTTGTCCTTCAGTACTGGGAAGAATTGGTCCACTAAAAGCTATGGAACAAAAGCATATTTTTCTGCACTTGAATAAATTGATAAAACAAAAAAACTGTATTCACCATGTATTTCCAAATATAGAAAAAAATACTCCCACACCTATCCTAGATAACATGATCTAAGGCATTCATTCAGCTAAAATCTACACTTGGTGAAAAATCACAAGAATGATCAATGATTCATAATAGAGACAGTTCAAACTTTTTTTTTAATTTCTTAAGCAAAAAAAAAATACCAGTAGCAGAGCATTGAAGGAAAAAAAATAGTTCTAAAATTAAGAGAAATACATCTAGATATATTAATTTTGGGTCATATTTAATAGGTCCCAATGAGCTTTGAATATTGTGCAGGGTGGGGCTTTTTCTTAGCTTGTTTCCACTTATCTTTTTTATTTCCTATTTTCTCACAAATGAATGGTAATCTTAGGAGACTGCAGGAGCCTGAAGTGACTTTGAAAAATGAAAAATAAACTTGCAGTGTAAAATGGAAAGTGTACAGGAGCCAAGAAGAACTATGGATAAAGGAAGAAAATGTGTATAGGTCTTAAAGGTAATAAAATTACCCCTTTTGGGAGAGAAAAATATAAGAAGCAGCATTGTGGGAATAAATGGAATCAATTGACCCATGTGACTATGTCCAGGGAGAACACAGCTATGGTGATGAGGAAGAACCACTGTATTACAGAAGAAGGAATACTGAAGTTGGAGACAGAGGATGAAGCTAAAAATCCTGCTTCTGTTTTTAATTGCCCATGAGACTTGTATGGAAGTAAACATTATCTCACTGGGCCTCAGTTTCCTCATTTGTAAGATGAAAAAACTGGAAAGCTAACATAATCTCACTAAACCTCATATTCCTCATCTGTTCAATGACTTGTCTGATAGTTCTAAATCTGACAAGGTATGGGACCTGGACCCCCAAAACACAACCTAGCTGCTGAACTTTCCCACACATTCCCACCTAGACACTCCATAATCCTTTCAACTGTCCCTTCATTGTGGCCCCAACCCCGCCCAATCCTCTGTTCTCCATTACCTCTGACCCAGCCCAGCCCTTCTATCACCTCTGGACCACCCCAGGCTACTTGCCACTCCTTGATTCCATCGAAATCTTCCCACAATATTTTTCCCTCTTAAAAAAATCCAAAGACCCAGACTCACTAGGAATCTCACCCACCCCAACCAATGTTTTAATAAACTACTTGGACTGAAAGAAGTCTTGAGTGGTTGATTTTTTTCGAGGCAGACTCATGCCCTTTGCCCTTGAATTTCAGGGTCCTCAAGACCCTTAGACTGCAACAAATCCATGGTACTATGGTGGAAAGAATTACCCTTCACAGTGAAGAGGGGCTTTAACCTAACTTATTGAGTGGATCATTTGTGAACGTTCTTAAGAAAATAATGATAATAGCTAATGCACACACATAAACACACATATATCCATATGTTATACATATATAACATTTAAGGTTTTCAAAGTTATTTACATTTATTATCTTTGATCTTCACAAAAAATATGAAATAGACATTAATATAATTTCCATTTTATAAATTTGGAAACTGACAGTGAGAGAAGTTGAGAAATTTTTCCAGGGTAAAAGAAGTACCAAGTATCTGAAGGTAAGATTAAAAGTCAAGTCTTGTTGCCACTAAGTCCAGCTCTCCATTCTCTATTCTACCTCAGTGAGAAAAGACTTTTGAATGCAGGTGATTATGATCTGATGGCTGCAGACCTTACTGACAACAAGTTGAAGGAAGCTGACCTAGTACTTGCTCCCAGACATGTGAATTGCCTGAGGCTGACTAGGTATTACTATCCTCCCCAGCCTAAGACTATTTTGAAAATATTCAACTCTCCCTTCTGGAGATTACTAAATTCTCCCTAGGGATTTTCTGTTGTTGTGCAAAACAATTTACCTAATAAAACAGTGGGAATGTCACAACCCCCTAGTACCTGAAGCTGGGCCATTCTAAGAACTGTATCCCATTTTCTCTTTCCTAATACTCAATAAGAACCCCAAACCCATTCCTATCCTCGGGCACCCCAGCACTTGAGGTTGCATGGCACCCTGAGCTGTAACATTCTTGCTTCTGACTGAAAATCATAAGTTTTGCTGTATTGACTCTCTTCTTTTTAATTCAGGTTGACAAGATAGACTCAATTGAGTGCATGACAATGGTTCTCTCATATTATCAATATTACATTCTCATATCCCTTCTGGTGGACTGAACTCACATTTAGTAGAGTGAGAGTACCTATTTTACTCTATGGTTAAGGAATTTCTCTAATTGAGAATCTGGATTCTAGTAAAGCATTCCACATTAGTAAAATCCATGCAGTATGACTCATTAAAGTGGGAAAAGGAAATTCACTGGGGCAAGTCATTTGGAAAAGGGGCAGATGGTAATTATTCGTTGGCTGAAGAGTTTGTCATATCAGCTCTGCCAATAGATTGGAAGGGCAATCCACTAGGACAAGTTCTAAAGTTGAAAAGAAATTCTGGCTAGCCAGGGCTGTGAACCAATCTAAACTGAAGAGAGCAGGATCCTGCAGTTTTAAATTTGTGGTCAAAGCTCCTTGAGAAAAGGAAATTCAGATAGATGCCACCCTGGGGCAATAGCCTACAGGATTTGCCTGCTTTAGCAATAAGTGGGGCAGGCAAGTAGCTACATACAAGTGGTAAACAAAAATACTCAGGGTCAAATCAACCAGGACTAGAGCGTAAATAATAGGCTTTGGAAAGGGGAGAACACCAGCTTCCTATGCCTGAGCTTTAAAACTTAAAAGAGGGCAAAGTCAGTGATAACATGTTTCTTGCTGTCAGTGGCACAGCTTCTGGTCACTGCCAGAAAAGACACCCAGGTGTGAAAGACTCTCAGGCCCACAGCAGTTTCTAATCACCCTGGCAAGTGCCATGACTAAGGCCATGCCCTCCTGTCAACTATAGTCAGCAGAGTCACCTATATACATCTTGACCAGTCCGTGGAATCAAGGGCAAAAGGGGTAGGGGCAACTGGGAAGCAAGTCTTCACAAACAGTTTAAGACATCTATGTATCATCTCTGATTCTCTTCTGGGGAAGAAATTAGCCTGGGGTTTTAACAATTACTATTAGGGATTTAGTTGAATTATATGAATAGCAATTTGATCAGCCTCTGCCTCCCTTCTCAATTTCTTCAGTTTTTTCTCTCTTCATTGTCAGAAAGAGTTTCCTAAGATTTTGTGGGCTTTTATAGCTTTCTCTATAAGTCCAGAGTTTCAGTCACCATTATTTGAATCTCTGAGGAATAGAAGCCCACATATAGAATGGAGTATGGTAGCCTGTTTCTATGTATGGCAAGATTAAAAGTGATGGTATGTACTAATGAAAAGTTACCATATTTTAGGCTAATTAATATTTTGTCTGAAAGCTCTCTCTAGGAGAGAGAGAATTTCAGAGAGAATTATATGACCTGAAGCATTTGGGAGTGATCTTAAAATGCTGATTGGGAAAGGTTTTTTGGTGGTTGTTGTGTTGTTTTTTTTTTTAATTTATTTTCTCTTCTGGGGAGTCAGGGGATCAAGATTGAATTTCTCCAAACTTTTGGCCATAGAATCTGAATTTATTTGGCAGCTAACAACAGCTAACATTTTCATAGAGCTTTAAGGCTTGCAAATATTTTGCATGCATTTTTTTTCAAATCATTAAGTCCCTTGTAACATAAAATGTTCTTTTTATTCTGTTATGATAACTTTCCTTAATGCCGTCCACTTTGTGGTGTCAACTTGAATTTTAATGTAAATAGTCAACACAACAAAATGGAGGTCTTTAATAGGAGCAAGTGATTTGCAGTTCAGTGTGCCACCGAGCAAGTGCTGTGGTACCCAAGGAGTGAGCTGGAAACATGATTTATATACAGTACAAAGGCAGAGAGAAAGACTAGGCTGCAGCTTGAAGTGGTTGGGCATTTCACAGTTTCACTAGATATAGATAACAAGCAAAAGTCCATTAAGAAAGCTTGGGAATCTAGGGAGGGGAGAATTTGGGAGATTCAGAAAATAATCAGAGGCTGTAATTGACGAAGTCTGGTCAGCCCCAGGCAAGTCATTGGTTTGGGAATGGAGACCAGGGCAGTTTCAATCAGTTCTTATTCTACTGAGCTGTTCAGTAGTGAACTCTTTAGGGGAGAAAACACTAATGTATTGTTTCCAAAGGTGAGGGCTTAGAAAAGCTGAGGGGTATAGCCCATAAATGAGAAGTGGTGGCTGTAGGAAGTTTTTGTTGGGGGAGGTAATGACAGGGTGTGGGACTTGGACCCCAAAAACACAAACCAACTCATGAACCTTCCCACACATCCCCACCTAAATACTCAATAATCCTTTCAACTGTCCTTTCATTGTGCCAAACTCCTAATCCTTCGTTCTCTGTTAACTCTGACCCAGCCCAGCCCTTAATTGTCTGTTACTTCCAGACCATTCCAAGGCTATTTCCCACCCTTAATCTCATCCAGTCATCCCAGGATATTGACCATTCTTTGATCCCATCCAAAGCTTTCTACAATCTTTTTCCCCTAAAAAAGGTCAGTCTCATCTTTACCAAATGTGCAGATTCTTAAAATCCTGTCTGCTTCTATTGGCAATACAAAAAAACCTTTTTTCTAACTGAAAGAAAGCTTGAGTGGTCAAATTCTTTCAAGCCAGACCTGCACTCTTTTGTCCTGTCCTTTTGGAATTCTTAGCACCCTTAGATCATAACAGTAAGGTATCGCTAGATCCATTCCTAGGGTTGCTGGTAGAAAGAGGATAGTTCTAGGGTAGCTACCAACCACTAGTAACACATTCTAAAAACAGGGGTGAGAGAGGGAGAGAGAGAGAGAGGGAGAGAGAGAGAGAGAGAGAGAGAGAGAGAGAGAGAGACGTCAACACCAGATTGTCTGTCCAGTTGAAAGTACTTAAAAAAAAAACGCTTTGCATGACATATTGATCTTTTTATTCAAATCAAGCAAACCATTTGTTTATCTAAGGGGGGTTGGCTAGGTGACTTCTAAATTATTTTCAAGTTTAAATTTTGTAATGTTTTATATTCATTATTTCTACCCTTCTCTCTTTGGGTGCCTTTATAAAAGGGAAGTTATTTGATAAAGGGAATTTTCTGAACAGATAAAATACATGGAGAGAAAGGGGAGAACTTAAAAGTCATAACTATGATTACAATTACTACACTTGGGTTATATAAAATGTATATTTGTGTCCAAAAGGCTGCTAATTACATGTCCCTTGGAGTGAGGAAGTAAAGAAAAGTTCTTTATGCCTGTCTCATATCTTCAACTGGTATGACCGACAATAGAGCCTTGAGCCCACCGCAAACAGACTATAAATAGGGTGAATCCATGAGTGGGAATGAAGTTGAGTCTAAGTGCATCCTTAAGAATCAATCCTTAGAAAGCAAATTCAGCCCCTCATCAGATAAGAGCTGTGACCTGAAGTTTCTGGGTCATTCTAGTTGGTGAGAAATCCCATTAAACTCATTTTCTCACTCTTCCTCCTAGTGCATCAATAGTTTTTGTGATGATGACTATTCTTTTGGTTATGTACAAAAAAGAAGATAACAAAGGCAGGGTCAAACTATGAGAAAAAAAAAAAGATGAAATCTGAATCTCTTCTCTATCTACATTCTATGTTCTTTCATTCTGTATTTATTATTTGTGACAAAATAGTTATTGTAATTGTTAATATAAAGGCAGAAAATTGTTAATACTGATTGTAATATGGACTGCCACAACCTCTTATTATTCTGACCATGACAAAATTTCAGTGAAGTTCTTATATTCCTACCCTTAAGATAATAAGATTAGGTTGTGTTGAGTCTCACCTTAAGCCTCCACCCTGGAATCTTCAACCTCAGAATCTTTCCTGGTAAACAAAACCAGCTCAAGTCAGCTTGCTCCCTTGGCATTTTTACCCCCTTCAATTGAAATTCATGGCATGAAGGGTGAAACAGCCAGAATAGTGTCTTTCCTTGCCTGCATTGCCAAGGGCCACTGGGGTCTCATGACACCATGACATTCTACCTCAAAATGCCTCCTCTCCCTCTCCTCCTAAAACTATAAAAACTTTTTCATGGGACTTTTTGGTTTGGAAATTCACCGGACAACCCCCAGGGTGCCAGGTTTGCTACTTTTTTATCTAAACGAAAGACGCTTTACTCCTCTACTCATGGCTTTGATTTATTTCAGAACTTGACATGCCTTCCATTTACTCTCCTTAGATGTTTATGAATTGGGGAAGTTTTTTGCTAAATAGAAGTTTTGTGAATAGGTGAAAAATTAGGAGAGAAGGGAAAACTTTGTGCAACTTTATTGAAATGTTTCTTTTAAAAATTAAGTGTCTTTTTTCCCATTTTATTAATGTATTTTAAATTTGACTATTAAAACTGAAATACACAAGAAAAGAAAAAAGAAACATTATAAACTTAAATATTAAAACTTAAATACAAAATAAGAAAAGAAAAAAAACATTGCCATGTGCACAGCAGAACATGAGAGGATTCAAAATATACAACAATAAATTTCCATTTCAAGAAAGACTATATAATAAATACTACACATTGTGTCCATCTTTTGCTTCCTTGTAAGTTTTCTTTTGTTCTCTGCTGTGCACTTACACCCAAAGATACACACACACACACACACACACACACAACTACACTTGCATACACACATATACTTAAATATCTATAATCATACTCATATGTATATATATACATTCATATACACCTACGTAGGACTGTACTATACTACTTTGTCCTCTGTTTCTCTATGGGTGGATAACAACTTCTCTCATAGGTCCAACTCTTTCCTTATTTTTCTAAGTCCATCAACTCATCATTTCCTATACTACAGCAATATTCCAACTTTATACTGTGTAGTTATTTTAAATACTCTAAAACAATATTGATTAATATGGCTGACCAATAGTGTAGTTTCCCTATTTTTTTCTCTTTTGATTAAATCCATTTTAGCTTTAACTTTGTCTGGGATCATGATTACTACCCTTGCGTTTTTTTCCCCCCTTCTTGGCAGCACAACTAAGTCTGGTATTGCTTATCATTAGAAGTTCCCCCAATCTTCTCCAGCTCAGATACTGGGCTTCCACACACAGGAGGTGAAAGTTCCTGTGGCTGGGGCTAAGGCTAGCCCCAGGGTTAGCCATTTGTTGTTTCAGTTGAACTAGCCTAGAGTTCTTTATGGGACCTAACCTCACATCCTGGGATTTTTCTTCAGATCTTCCCCAATTGTCCCAGGAAGACCACTGTTCTGCCCCAATTCTTGTTTATTTTTACCACTCTATGTTCACCCTGAGGTGCTATTTTATCTTGTTTGTGGGGAAAATCTGGAGAGGTTGGAATTTTCTGATCTACTCTATCATCTTCCCAGAATCCTCTGTGAAAAGTTTCTCATTTGATGAATTAGTCCCAATGTGCCTGAATCATCCACAAGGAATAATTTAGAAAGGAAAATTCAATTCAACCTTTAATTAAGTTCAATAAACTTTTACTAAGTGCATGTGTGAGGCATCTTTCTAGGCTCTGGATGTACCAAGAAAGAAGAACATGGATGATAACCTGAAGTAACTTGCATCCTACTGTAGGAAGTAACACTTACACAGATAATGAAATGCAAATATTTTCCAGAGGGAATGAACATTAATACTTAGGGAATGAAAAAAGAACTCCCTTAGGTTATACCTGACTTTAACATTGAAAAATCCTAAGGATCCTAAGAGATTTTGATGCAGTTGTATTCCAGGTGTAACATCTATGCCACCCACTTCGGTTGCCAGATATGTTTCCACCTTCCCCTCAGGGATCTACAGTACCCTTGGGGGGGATGATATTGAGAGGTGTCTACTCTCTGCAATTGGATCAAGCTTCCTCTGATTTTATTTTCCCCATTTTAGGGGGTTTCCAACATTCTAGTTCAATGTGATTGTGAAAGTCGAATTAACTTTTAAAAGGGAATATTTACTTCAAAAATATGGCAAGATCAAATATAGAAACATTCTAACAGTGTAGCAACTGCCCTGAGGATCTGGTTGCAATTTTTGATCAGGAATCCTTCCAAGGTTCCCATGACTTGAACACTGGAGTCTGGGGATAGCGCCTATACGTGAAAAGGATAAACAAAGGGACCATAGCCTGAAAGCTATTTCTTAGGGCCATAGGAAATAAGGGGGAGGGGAAAGTGGTTCTCTCCCCACCCCCACTCCATGAAATGGTATGCATTGTGTCAATATTGTGAGTGAGTGCGACCTTCATCCTTGCATGTCACCAGAAAGAGAGAAAGACTTTGCATCTTGAATAGATTGAAGACAGCCAATTACACAAGCAATGGAGAGACTGCTCCCAATAATTTGATAGGAGAGTGTAGGATGTCTTTTTCAGAAGCAAAATCCTCATGTCTCCCATGTGGGTGCCTTTATTCTAGATTATCTCGTGATGCATCAAGGTCTGGATATACAGATTTGGTAGTAACTAATATTTTTTCTGGTTTTCATTTCTTGTTAAATGGAAAAAACTTAGAAATAAATATGCACACATACATAACAGAGCTGGGAATATAGACCTATATCTATGTAATTTTAAGCATACATAAATTTCATTCACAATGTTAAATAAAATAGGTCAGTGATACAAATGATTCAGTTTATTTCCTTGCAAAAAGTAAAGACCAAACAAAAATAGAACTCATATTTTCATACATTGGGGGATCTCAGAGCAGATTAGCAAAGACTAAAAGAGATACAGATCTTGGAAGCTTATCTATTCCTTCTTTTGAATGAACTCTGAGTTTGTAAGTGTTTTTAGGCCACAAATGAGAATAATTGACTGAGATTTTCATTCCTCATCCATATAATTTGAGGTCCAAGTAGACATAATTTTACCCATGCAAGAAAGGTCAAAATGTAGCATGATTGTAAAGACTTCTAGAGAATTAAAACAAAACAAAACAAACAGCCAAAGTAACAAAAACCCTCACCTAAGAGCCTTAGGGCTGGATTAAGTTAGGAAGCACTCCTATTAATTAAAGATTGGTGAGCACATTTACATAGGATAAAATTAGCTGACCTGACCTGTTCTGTCCAATAACTGTGTTAATATCAATTGAAGCAAAAAAAAAATGTAGAACTATTTTGTTCTATGGCTCCCAGATTGGTCTATGATTACCATACCTTAATAAATGTTCTCATTCAGTGGTAATTCCTACTTTGTACTTTTAATAGATAGAAAGCAATCAGTGTATCCTTTTAAAATTATTAGAAAGCTATTATGGGCCTATATGAAAGTATGATATCTTGTAAATATTAGAGACAACAAAGTTTGAAATTCCTAAGATTTTAGACTGCAAGGCCACTCATAGTTCTAGTTTGAGGTTTTGTAAAATGCTCCCCCCTCCCCCTCTGTGTGTATGTGTGTGTGTGTGTGTGTGTGTGTGTGTGTGTGTGTGTGTGTATGTTTCTCGTGAAGTTTTGCTTAGCATTCTGCCAGTAACACGTTGCATATGACTTTGGAGAAATCATCATATTTAAGAGATTAGTTCCCAAAATAATGTTGCAAGTAGTCTTTTCTACACAAATTAGTCAAATGCAAGCCATTTGATTTTTTATCTCTATCTCTATATCTCTATTTGCACATCAAAATTGTAGAGATATTCAATGAGTTTCAGATAGACTTCCTGAGTTTCTTGAGTAAGAAAAACCATTTATTTCATAAAATATAGTATTCTTCAATGCTAAATCAGTATCCATTTCCAGTAGAATCACCAGGCTGTAAAGATGCCTAGATTAGTATTGGCAAGTATGATGAGGCTTGTTTCTAGTTCTGAACTTCACACTAACTTAAGGTGATCATTAAAACCCTCTGGGTCTTAGGTTCCTCATCTGTAGAGAGGGTGTTGGATGCAATGAACTCAAAGTTCCCCATAACTCACTAGGATGAGGAGTTGAAAATTTTGAGTGGTGCTCCACTGTTAAAACAAAACACAAAACAAAAACAAAAACAAAAACAAAACCCCTAAATTTAGCAATAGCTTTCAGTAATATGAGTAAGATAAGTATCTTATTCCTCAAAAATACTCTAAATTACAGGAAAAATCCTATAAGAAAAAAAGAAATTCCCGTTCCAGTGTTACAGGTTCTCAATTCTATGAGCCTAACTAAATAATTATCTTGAAGATTCTTTTTCACATACAATTTGCTGTACCTTTCAACTGTGATTCCCCATCTTACCTTTCCAGGTATCAGATCATAATTCACCCAATCGATACACTGGCTAGCAGCAAAGTGGGCATCTATCTTGTGCCCTCAGCACAATTATGTTCCTGCCACTAACAGGAGCAGAAGGTTAAGATCAAATGAATAGCAGTCAGATGTGTGGCCTGCCTTGCTATTCTCAAAACAGCAGTTTGTAGGATTGTGTGAAATTCACATCGCTTCTCCTGCTGCAATCGGTCAGGTATTTTAATTTTAAAAGATGTAAATTACAGGCTTAGGAAAGTAGAAGTATCGTGGCTACACTGGTGGAAAATATTTTAAAATGATTTACTGACTGTTCAAAAAGGTAGTCACTGAGTTTTTAAATGACTGCCAGTTGAACATTTAGAGTACGAGTAAGAAAGTCAATGAAGGAGGAAGTGTGGCTTTTTGTTGTTGGCTTTAAAAAACATGCTGAGCTAAGAATGTGATTTTGTGAGTTCTTGACAATGAAAGACATGTGAACTTAGTACACGCGTCACTAATTTTCAGTGTTGGCTGCTGGTAAATTTAGTGGATGTACACCTCAATGTTTGCTATTCAATTTTCATGTAATTTGCTTATAACCTTTTCTGAGTATAACTTTTTACAGGTGTTTATGGTACTATTTTGGTTAAACTAGCAAAATAAAGTAATAGTCATTGTCCTGTTCCTGTTCACCAAGAAGGCTCCAGTATTAGACATCACACATGGATCCTTGTGGGTAAGCATACATACCCTTGAGGGTAAAATGTAGAACTTGCTACATTTCTATAGCAGAAATAACTATCTTTTCTAATCCTATGTCTTTTGACTTTTGTATCTAAATTATTATTCTCATTACTCCATATGCTTTAGTAGACTACTAAAAGATTCTGAGTATTTTCAAGATCTAGGAAAGTAGCAGGAGATAGTCTTCAGTAAGTGTTTTATTCTTTATTGTGCTATTGTGAATTTTTTGTTTTGGTTAAGAAATGGTTAAGAACCTTTGTTTTAGAGCAGGCTTGCATAACATATGGTCCGTGGGCCAAAGGATATCATGTTGCCAGTGTGCACTTTCCTGATTGTCATGTGACCCATGGCAACAAACCATCATCAGTCTTTCTATAGGCTAACCTATCTGTAGCCCAAAGAAGCTTAAGCTATTTTAATTTTGGCCTCTACCTACTGCCAAACTGTACAGGTCTGTTTTTGAGAGAGAATTACCTTTTATTTGTGAACCCTATCTTTCTCTCCAGAGAATTCCAACTGAACATGTAGGGTATGTAGATTATTGTGGAGTCACCCAGTTAGATTAGGCCTCAATCCCCAACTCTAGCAATGCCTTTCTCTTACGTACAGACCCTATATTTTATGAACTAGAGTAACAAAGCTTTGTCATAATGGAGTCACTCTATATTAAATAGACAGTATAAATGGATACTGTACATTGTTGACTATTGATGGAAGAACAAAACAAAAAATTCACAATAGCACAATAAAGAATAAAACATTTACTGAAGACTATCTCCTGCTACTTTCCTAGATCTTGAAAGTGCTCAGATATTAGGGGAAAAGCTGATTCTAGCTTCCTATAAATTCAAATTGTGTGTTGGGACAAAATGAAGTATTCTTCAGTCATATAACATTTAGCAAAAGGAAATTTACTTGTCTTTACTATAGCAAGAATATACAAAAAAAAAGATATATTATCCTTTAACTTCTACAGATGTGACTCTTGTAAGTAAGGAGGATTTTATTATCCCTTTTAGATAATAATTCCCAGGATCCATGGCTAAAACAATTCCTACTGAGTCTGCGCAGTGGGATATGGGGATGACATAATGTAATATGCCCTATGCTTGCTCTGTACTAAGCTATGATGATGTTGCTAAAGTTAACCTGTGAGGCTATTATTGGCAAATTGCCTTCTTTGTGTGCTTCCCTATAAATCCAGACAGCACTGGTCAGTGAAGGGAGATTTGTGGGGATTTGGAGAATGCATAGGGAAATACATGTGTGTCTGCCTCAACCAGCTCCCCACCCCCCATTGAGGCTTGGGGGATATAGAGAAGTGTACAAGCTGGAATGTTATGCCTGTCTCAATTGGCCCCTATTGAGACATAGAGGTTGTTGCCCCTCTCCTTCTTGCTGGCCCTGTGAGAAGGATGATTAGAAGATCCTGTAGGAGTTGATGCTCCTATTATCAAGAACCCATTCAGATAGAGAAGAATGAGAATAAATTATTATTTAACACCTCTGAAGCTGTATTCCTGTCCTTCAGGCTGCCTAGATCAAGAGGGAACTGTTAGAGAAGCTCCTAACATTAATAACACTACTGTATTATTACCTGTGTTACAACCCTCCAAGTTTTTATTTGAAAATGTGTTTGTTTAGCAGGGCAGGATGTAGAGACTTCTGTGGTCTTCAGACATACACTATATCTGAGTCTCCTCCTCCAGTGGAGGGGAGACATACCTTTTATGAAGTGAAGTGACAAGGAAACCCCATCACCATGACCCAGGCCTTTGGGCAGTTATGTCAAGGCAGGCACAAGTTGAGTCTCATCTCACTCTAGGCCAATTAAGCACTCCCTGTGTTTCCTCTTCTTAAACCTACAGGGGTAGGGTAACCCTGGTAAATATCAGTCCTATCACAGCAGATAATGCATAAACTGTTTTGAACATAGGAATTCCAATTAAATTGCTCATTTCCTAAAACCTCATGGCTCAAAACAATTAATGCATAGTTATATGTATAATGACCATTGACTTATTCTTGCTCTAGCTAACTTGGTGAGAAGTATGAATAAATACCATGAATGGCCCTTTCTGTCATATACCTGACACATGTGTCTAATAAATGCTTGTCCCCTTCCTGCTTCTATCACAATACTCCACTCCAATATCTATTCAGTTGCCAAGATTTTACTTTCATACCATCTCTCATATTTCACCATGGCTCTCCTCTTTCAATACCACACTCCTGACGTAGGCCTTCATCACCTCAAAATCTACAATAACCTGCTAGTTTGTCTCTTTGCTACAGGTCTCTCCCTTCTCCAATCAATTCTCCACTCAGATGTCAAATTGATCTTTTCAAAGTGCAGGTTTTGACTATGCCATCCTCTACTTACTAAACTCTAGTAGTACCTTGGCACCTTCAGGATCAAATATAAAAATCTTCCATTTGACATTCAAAGCCCATTATAACCTTTCAGACATTTCTAGTCTTTTTCCACCTTACTCCCTCCCCTGCCAAACTCTAGGATCCAGTAATACATCGCCTCCTTCCAATTCATTTAACAAGACATTGTATCTCCCAACCCCAGATGTTTTCATTGGCTATCCCTCATACCTGGAATATTTCTCATCTCCAACTCCTGATATCTTTGGCTTCTTTCAAGTTTCTTTCAACCTTTCCTCTATTGAGTATTTCTAATTTATACTATATGCAACTTTTTTGTACATAAGTGTTTGCCTTGTGTCTTCATCATTAGACTGTGAGCTTGTAAAGACATAGGATTTCTAGGGTGCCAGATTATCCTGCCAGCTATGTCAACGTTAAAGCCAAATATAAGGCAGCTGATCTGTTCTGCCCTGAGATGCCAATTTTAAGTACTGAGTTACTAAAAAAAGAGGAGCACATGCCAGTTTCATTATTAATAGGTTTTTATTTGTTTGTCTGTTTTCCTTTAGGGTTAATTGAGTTGTTTAAGGGAGTTTATCCATGAGACCCAGTCCTTGGCAGTAGTAAGGAATAATGTAATGGATCCCCACAGCAATCGCAGGCCAGGCTAGATATTACATAGAAATAGAACAAAGGCAATGTGCCAGGGATGGCCCAAGGTACCTGCAAGTTTTCCCATAGCATAGTTGGAGCTTCTTTTGCTCTTAACATTTAATCAGGGGAGTTTACGTTCTCTGTGGAGTCATAGGCCATGTTCCCACTATGACTGCCACTATACAGAGCTCCTTGAGAGCAAGGATTGTCTTATGCCTTTCTTTGAATTCTCAGAGCTTAGCACAATGTCCACATAGGAGGCACTAATTGCATATTTACTGCCTGATTGATATAGGTAGTTACTTATCATACAAATAAAACATAATAAGCATGTTGGGAAACTACAAAGTAAATGACTGTAAAAGATGTTGTAGGAAAAGTCAATAATGATTGAGAGAAGATAGCTGGAGAGGACCAGGGAAAAACTCCATGGAGAAAATGGTATTTCAGTTGAGCTTTCAAAGGTGTATAGGAGAATCAAGAAGCAAAAAAGATGTTGAGTGGGGAGGTCTTTTCATCATAAAAAGAGCACAGTGAAAGATGTGCAAGTGGGGAGAATGTAGGAAATGTTTGTGATGGCTACCTATTAATTATATTTTAAGTAAAACATTCCATCTCTCATCACTGTTCACCAAGTGGAGCTCTGTATTAGACGTGTTCCTTCATTGCAGAGACAATGAAGACAAGAGACAAAACTTGAAGCTATGCATCGTTGTGTTTTTCTACCCATATTGTACTGATTTGTTTAATACAGATAAAAATATATCCCAATGAGGAGTAATTTCTCTGTAGTCAGCCATAAATTATATCATATGCCCCTAATATATGTGACCATATTTTAAGAGAAGAATTTAATGCTGAACTATACCCTTGTATAACTTGATTTCTGTGTAATGTAACTTTAAATGGGGAAGAAATTATTTTTTATGCTAATTTGTTCTATTAGAGACTACAACCTTATACAGAGCTATCCAAAAATTGGATTAGGGACTTCTGCAAGGACATAGATAAAGTTGCTAAGCTTAGTCCTTTTGTTGAAATATGTGGTTAAAATGCAACTACAAACCTTAGTATAAGTTTCAAATAGGAAAAAAAAGATAATTATATTAAATTATGTGTATGTATACATAAGGGAGAGGAAGAGGGCAGATTGGGGCAAGAGGAGAGGAAAAGTGATAGAGATGGATAGGGAGAAAGAGAGAGAGATTTTTTTTTTAGTGCCTTCCCTCTTTTGATTATTTCCAGTTTATTCTGTATATACTTATTTCTTTTTTATATTAAACATTTATTAATTTGTTTATTTTTAGTTTTCAAAATTCACTTCTACAAGATTTTGAGCTCCAAATTTTCTCCCCATCTCGCCCCTCACCCCACCTCAAGATGGTGTGCATTCTGAATACCCCTTCCTCTAATCTGCTTTCCCTTCTATCACTGCCCCATTCTCTTATCCCCTTCCCTTTCTATTTTCCTGTAGAGCAGGATAAAATTCTATACCCTATTTCCTGTATTTCTTATTTCCCAGTTGCATGTGAAAACAATTTCTGACATTTGTTTTCAAAACTTTGGGTTCTTTCCTCCCTTCCCACCCACCCTCATTGAGAAGGCAAGCAACTAGGTACAGGTTATACATGTGTAGTCATGCAAAACACTTCCATAGTAGTCATGTTGTGAAAAACTAATAATATTTCCATTCATCCTATCCTGTCCCCCATGTATTCTATTCTCTGTTTAAACCTGTCCCTCCTCAAAAGTGTTTGCTTCTGATTAGCTCCTCTCTCAATCTGCTCTCCCTTCTATCATTCCCCTGCTCTCTTATCCCCTTGCCCACTATTTTCCTGTAGGGTAGGATAGATTTCCAAACCCAATTGAGTGTGTATGTTATTCCCTTCTTATGCCAAATTTAATGAGAATAAGATTTACTCATTCCCTCTCACCTTCCCCCCACTTCCCCTCCACTTTAAAAGTTTTTTTTTTCTTGTCTGTTTTATGTGAGATGATTTAGCCCATTCTACCTCTCCCTTTCTCTTTCTCCCAGTATAATCCTGAGGGAGAAAAATTATTGCAATATCCGTAGTGACTGACCCATGTGAGTTAGGTTATTGTTGTTGTTTCCTTATAAGGTATTGAAACTGCCTTCAGGACTGAAGTGGCTCAGGGATCTAAGGCTGTGACCACTGATGTAGTTTCTTACTTGTCTAGGTATAGAAACAAACATTACTCAAGGAACTTCAGCCCCTCTCTCAGTCTTGTGAACATAGACCAGCTTGTGTGAACAGGACAAAAGGAAGATGTTCTAAGCAATAAAGATTAAGTCTACAATGCATGTCTTTTCCTTAGGCTAAATCCAATTACTGTTCTAGAACTACCTCACTCTGTTGACTGTTTGATAGATACTCAAGTGTCTAATTCAAATTTGCAAAAATCAGGAAAATCAGAGAGAAAGACAAATTACTCAACTCATTTTTTTTCCTACCAAGCAAACAGAACTTGAAATCCTATAAAATAGAACAAACCTGGCAAAAGGGGAGTTGAAATCTTAGATAAAAGAGGATAATAGCTCTATTATCCACACACCTCTCTCAGATAAGCTATATTCCAGAGGCTTGAAATGATTTGTAGATTTACTTTTAGTGAGCTTTAAACAATAGTAGGAAACGTATAAAGTACTATAGGGATGCAGATAGTTCTATCCTAAATTTCAATAGCAAAAGAATACAAGTGCTTCAAACCTGTAGTTCAGCAAGCATAACATTAATTTCTGGTAAAATTATTGAATTCATTATTATAAAAATTATGTTAGTGAGCACTTAGCTCAAAAAGGAACAATTTGGGTTCATCAACAATTAATGCTACAAGATATATCATTTACTTTTCTGACAGGATGCTACGGACATAGCATATTTAGGTTTCTACCAGGGACTTCATAAAAACCCTTCACAACATGGAGCCACGTAAAGAAAATGGCAATATTTTTAGGTGGCTTTGGAACTGGCTGAAAGGATGCAAAGAGTATTGATTAATGGGTCTATATCTGCCTGGTGAAATGTATTTTGTGAAACACCACAGAGCTTTATCTTTGGCTTTGTTCCACTAAATATTTTCCTCAGTGGTTTAGAGGAAGAGAGAGTTGGTATTCTTAATCAAATGTATGGGTTGCATAGGTCTGGTAGGGATAGTTAAGAGACTAGATGGAAGAATAGAGACTGAAAAAGTTTTAACTGTTTCAAACTATGAGTGTTTTCACTTATTTCTGCCAAGAAATTCATTTCTACACCTTCACACACTAACTCTGACTGATTCCTTTGTACTGTTTGTGTCATCTTGAGCCATTTTCCCCCATCTTCACCAGTATCTTCACCTATAAAATGATTTTGTTGAACTAGACGAAGATGACTGTTAAACTCGCTTTTAAAACCAACTACAGGACTTGTATTAGGAAGGGAAATAGGGGAGAAAAAAGCATTTATTAATCACTTAGTACATTCTAGGCACTGTGCTAAGTGCTTTACAAACATTATTTCATCTAATCCTCTCAAGCACCCTGGGGAATAGATGCTATTATAACCCCTATTTTATAGTTAAGGAAACTGAGACAGGGGTTAATTGGGTTCATCAGTCATCCAGTGAGTATCTGAGGTTGAATTTGAATTCAGGTCTTCCTGACTCCATTCTGATTCCAGGCCTAACTCACTATCCACTATGTCACTTAGCTTACCTTTTTTTCATTTCAAATATACAAATATTGAATTGTAAACACATTATTTGAAGGTGCTTTTTGGAAAAAAACCACTTGGAATTTCTCATGGTTTTCAGATTCAGTATCAGTCAGAAGTGGGATATGGCAATACAAAAACCCTAATGAAATATTAAGGTGAATTAATCCATACATAGTGTATTAAACAAAGTAGATGATAGCCCCAATAAACTTTAAGCTGGTCTGACCATATCCAGGTCTGTACCCAGTATTGGTACCTTTTCCCTGACAGCCTTTCCATATAACAGAAAAAAAAGAACTATGCCACCTCTGTTCTCTTGTTCTCCCTCTTCCCTATATTCTTTTCTTCCATAGGCTGGAATAAAGGATTGCCTTTCAGATACAGTCTCCAAGGCTCCCCAATAATATGTCTGTTAAGACTGGGAAATTCCTGTCTGTCAGAGAACATGAATCTCCTCTGACATATTGACAAGAATTCCATGCAAAATGAAGAAGTGTGGAGAGGTAATGAGTTTCACCAGTGGAAATATCCATAAAAATTAAATTCTGCATCCAGGGATGTTTTTAAATTTTAGAGAACCTTTCCAGACAGGTTTTTTTTTAGTTTTTAGTTATTATGGCATGCAATTTTCATGCAACTTTGTTTACTTAACACTTTTCTAAAGTCAGTATTTTTCTCATCCCATCATCCAGGTGTTAATCATCAAATAACACATGTTAGTGAATAGTGGGAATGCCTATTAGTCTCAATAACAATTGCATTTTCTACTGTGATAATCAAAATAGTTTTCACCTGTTACACAATATTGAATTAAATTCTAAAATGATTGGAAATTCAGATATCAAAACATCAGAAAAGTCAGAAAGATTGGAATATTTTCAAATATCCTAATATTCTATATGAAACAAAATAAATATCATAATGACAGGTTTACTTGATTTTTTATATTTTGGTGTGAGATTAAATGCTTAGTCTTATTTCAGAGCCAGAGTTTGGCAACTTTGATTGCCTATAAGTCAATACTTAGAAGAGATTTTTCTTAAGACAATTTCCTCTAGAACTGGAAATGAGCAAAGCTATCATTAGTCCAACCACATGATAAAATTTTTGTTCAAGGTCACACAGTACAGAGGAGCAAGTCTAAATTAGTCACAGAGTAAGAAAGTGTAGAAATGAATTACTTGCTAGAAATTAGTAAAAATGTATAAAAGAAAATTAAACATACTGTAAAATTTCTTATCAGTATCAATGAAATGCAGTTTAAAACAAACATTCAAATATGATATAAATAGTTAATTTAAATATTATCCATATTAGACAACTAAAGAATAACTGACATTTTCAAAGTTTTACATTTTTTCATAAAATATTGCATATTTTTCATAATTCTGAAATGTCATAGAGAAATTAGCCAATCAATAAGTGTATAATAATAATAATAACAATAACAATAGCAACTATATTATATATAGCAAATCCTAGTAACTAGCACTTGTTTAGATCTTTAAGGTTTGTAGAATGCTTTGCAAATAAAACTTTTTGTCATAACAATCCTAGGATTAGGATATATATATATATGTTTATGTGTGCATGGATATAAGCACACACATTTATATGCATATGTGTGCACATGTATATATGTACACAAATGCACATGTTTATGTACATGCAGTATAAACATGCATCACATCATGCATGTATGCACATATACATGTATACACTGCATATAGGTATGCATGTGTATTGTACATATATGTATGCACACATGTGTGTATATGCATATACATGCATGTGTGCACATATATACACATGTATATATACATTCACAGAAATGTGTATATATATGTATGTTATTATTAGGCTCAGGGTTAGAAGGAGGCACCCCACCTTTTTCCAAAATAGACTTTTATTCCTTCCAGGAACTCTCTTCCTCTCACCAATTCTTCCCCACCCCTCACACAGGGCAAGGCATTCATTACCACTGATAAGAAAAGAGTCCCATATCAGTGAATTTGGGACAGAGTTTATATGAGATAGTCTAGGAGGGAGACACTGGTAACGGGGGACTCATTATGTTGGAATCAATTGAATCAATTTCATAAGAAAACTATGTTATTGTAGGAAAGTATAAAAATGTATGAGTTCAAAGGTAAATTTAAAATATGATTGAATACAAGCATTGCTGTGATATGGCCAATTTTATTTAATGGAAGCATGCTCTTTCCCTTGGACTGAAAATCTAAAAAGAGTATTTGGAGAAATGATGTCAGTACTATAGATACAAGAAGTGTAATTGCTCTGGATTATATCCAAATTTTGGCAGTAAAATTGAACTTAGATGTTTTTGTGTAATGATCCAACAATAAAAATTCAACATCATAACATAAAAAGATGCTACATAGTTAATTTTTATGTGGTCATAAAAGTACCATATTTCCTAACACCCAAATTAAAAATATATGCCATGTAAGTTTTAAACTATTTGACATTCAATTATTGTTGTTACATTGTTTTTTTTAATGTTACAAATTTTATCTTTTTTTTTTTAATAAAACACCTTCTCATGTTCATATCTCACTCTAGCTCTGTTGGGTAGACAAACCATGAGGATTAGGGAAAGTACCTGTATTTCAAAATATCATCAAAATATGAGCAGAAATGTTCTATTTATCTATGAATTCATAACACTACTGAGCAAAATAACTCATTTTTGTTCCAGAAAAGTATATATGTGACTGCTTTTAAGGCAACAAATGGTAATAGAAATGACTTCATCATATACCCAAATGGAGTTTCCTCCTTCTTCAATAGCATGGTGCCTGGCATGTAATATACAATTAATAAATGATTGTTGACTTAATCTCCATATATATTAAAAGACTACAGCTACTAGTTTGATGCCAGTTATAATATTAATAATTGATAATATAAACATTGTGTGGATAGAAAATTCATCAAATAATTATTTTGCCATTTCAGATGTGTCAAAGGTCAATATTCAAAACTCAACAAATCTATTGAGGGTCTGTTTTAGATGTGCTGGGCACTGAGTCTAGAAACCGATTTTCTTAAAGCCTCTTGAAAAGGCCTTGGTATATAGGATGATAAGTTGTTGCTGTTGGTGGTGGTGGTGGTGGATGTGTGTGTATGTATTTCCTTTATAGATCTCTGCAAATATTAAAAGAGTATAGCTGAGAGTATACAAGAGGAAAATTTCTGGAAGCTGAATCTCAAAGATCCAACATGGATAGGACTCAAGGTGTCCATTTAGTTTAGTCCATTCCAGACTAGAAATCCCTAATCTAGTATCTCTAAAAACTGGGCATCTCAAACTTGCTTTAAGATCTTCCATGAAGATCTGCTCACAATCTCTTTAGTTAGTCAATTTTATTTCTGAACAATACCTATTTTTCCTTTCTGAAACAGAAACCTAGATTTTGCAGAATTATGCTTTAGAAAAATATGTGTGGATATTTGAAAAAAATACATTTTAGGCTTTAACAAACTATTTCTCACTCTTCCGTAAATATAACTTTTAAAATATGTGCCCAACCCAAACATTAATTGTAAGTTCTATTCTTAACTGACCTCCAAATTCTCAGCCAGTTTTTTCTACCAAATTTTCTAATTCCATATTTCTGACTCATATTTCTAGCAGGAGGTACATTTGCTCTGGATTTACATTGGAAATTATTTAGTTCTTAGGCAAGACTCATTCTTTGTTTGTGAAAGGCTTCTGCCTTCTATTAGCTTTAAGAGGGATGCTTTGCTAATCATCACTTATAAATTAAAGAAGTTGCAGAAATGTTCATATGTACACACATCTAGAAGTAATTTATGCTGCTCAATCAAATATAATGTATTGTGTGAAGACTATTTTATCTTTGGACTTTTACAAAAGTATCTTCTCCTTTTGATAGGAAGCTTTTTGGAATATGTGTTTATCTCTTTGTCTCTGTGTGTGTGTGTGTGTGTGTGTGATGCACTGACTTATCTGAATCCTAGGGATTCTGGAACCCTGTTCAAAATTTATTTTCTGACCAGCAAGGCTTAAAATTGTTTTAGCTCATTTATATTTTGTGTTAGTCCAACTATAGCATATAGCGAATAGTTTAAGCTTTTGGGTGATATTAGAAGTAACCTATTTTTTTCCAGGTCTTTGCCCAGTAGAAATAAGGTGTCTTCATTGTTATCAAAACCTGGGTTAGTTCAGGAGCATTAGTGGATACTGAGCTCAATAATGTAGAAAAGTAAGATGTGGAAATAAAAAAAAATGTCAAGAGTACTTCCCAATCTTTGTCAACAATATGATATGGCAAACAAATAGCGTATTCAAACAAGTTGCATAAATGTAACTATTATGTACAAAGTCAGAGATAATATAGATAAACTTCATTCTGCTCTAGAGAGTTGACAACCGGAATATTGTGTTGTTATTGGAACCACTTTATACGAAAGGTATTTTGTGCAGTTGAAGGGGATGAATCATGATGGTGAGGGGACTGAAATCCATGCCCTAATATTATTTGTTAAATGTTCTAGGGATATTTAGATGGGAGGAGAGAAACATAAGGAGGGGTGTGATAAGCAACAAAGTTTTGTGAATAAGGATGGATTGTTTGACTTGTCTCTATATTGCTAAATCAATAGTCTTTGGGGTGTGTGTGTGTGTGTGTGTGTGTGTGTGCATGTGCATGTGTGTGTGCATGTGTGTGTGTGTGTCTGTGTGTGTCTATTAGCTTTTTTTGTGGTGGTAAAAATGGAAATTGAGGGCATGCTCATCAATTGGGAAATGACTGAAAAATGTAACATATGATTGTGATAGGGTACTATTGTGCTATAAGAAGTGGTGAGGGTCATGGTTTCAGAAAAAAAAAAACATGGAAAGACCTCTACGAAATGATACAAAGTGAAGTGAGAACTGGGAGATCGTTGTGCACAGAAAAAGCAATGTTATAGTTAATTATGATCAACTGTAAAAGGCTTGACTACTCTCATCAATGCAGTGGTCCAAGAGAATTTTGAAGGACTCATCATGAAAAACTGCCATCTACTTCCAGAGAGACAACGGATGAACTCTGAGTGCAATTTGAAGTCTCTTTTTTTTTAAATCGGGTTATTATGGAAATGTTTTTCATAATTTCATATGTACGACTAATTTATATTTTGTTTGCCTTCTTGGTGGTTGAGGGAGGGGTAGGAAGGAGGGAGGGAATTCGGAACTCAATTTAAAAAGAAAAGAATACTAAAAAATTTTTTTAAAAAGATATTTTGGATTATTTAAAAATTGCCATTTTTCACTTTGCCTTATGTTGTTTAGTTACAGCTTTCTAGCTGGTCTATATTAATAAAGTGAAAAAATGGATTCCACTTTCCCAAGTAATTTAGCAAAGTAAAAGATATTGTAGCTTCAAAAACTAGAGTGTCACAGATAGCATCTTTTTTGTTTCTTTGTTTGACCTGAAATATTCTGACAATTACTTGCATACTTTCTAATCTCTGTATATTTTTGGGAGCATGTATAGATTTTTTGATTTGTATTCCATTGAACAAATATAAATATGGTAAGCTATTCAGTCATTTGATATAAACATTTTCTTGCATTTTGTTTCATATTATTAGCAGTTTTGCAGTTGATACTACTTGTGATTTGACTCACAAGAGTTGGGAAAATATATGAAAATTGTATGCTTCACCTTTGGAACAGGCAGATAGTGTTAAAAGAAGTTAATCATGTTGGATATTGCAACATTCAACCTTCATGGACTATCCCTTACAATATAATTTGACATCATTTTTGGAAGTTATTAACAGATATGACATTTAAATATCACTTCCAAAATATTACTTCCAAAGATAATCATTTGAAAAATGATTTTTGAAAAGAGAAATGCCTAAGGTGCACAAGGTACTTAGCTATCTGCCAACTTTAAATTCAGCATGAACCTCTCATTGTTCTCCCCTCTTGGATCTATAGTCTACACAATGAGTTAGGGTCACTTCTGTTCAAAAGTTGCATTTATAGTATAAGGCAGCTATTTGGTGGTGCATGCAAACTCAAGGCATCAATTCACTGTCTCATTTGTTCTTCTAATTCAAGATTACTGAAAATGACCTTTTGCCTTCATTAAAAATGGCCTCTTAAATAAGCATTAGTACCAAATTCTAACTGCTGAATGTCAATTACTTGTAGATTAGAAATGAATTTATTTAGACCACTGGGGAAATTGATCTTGTACATCTTATCTAACACAGTAAAATTTCCACATTTATCTCATCTAAAATAGATGAGGTTCTGACCAGACACATTCCCTTTGCTGCTTTCTTTCCTAGCTTTGATAATGATGATATGTTGTGTGTGCAGGTTGCTTTTTAAATATGTTTTCATGTGTATGCACTGCCTTAATCATCTAGGCATAAATTAAAAATAATCAGAATCTTTATACCTTTTTTGTTTTAAATTCACTAGTAATACTCTACCCTGGGAAAGTATAATGATCTTACATAGTTAGTTCATTTATGACTTAATAGGCTTTGAAAACAACTTTAAAAGTGAATACATTGATGAGTTGATACCTTCATGAGGCATTTACAAATGGAATATGTCTTTCAAGCAATTAAAAATCAGAACAGTATTTTCTCAAGTTAATTATTCCAGGAAAATACCATAATAGATTTAATGAAAGTTATATTAAATGATAAAAAATCAATTTCTTTCCACTGTTATAAGTTGTTTACTTTATAATACAGTTTAGGGGAGCTTTTTGAACAAATCATATTAGAGAAGTAAAAGGGGTGTGATGGAAAGAATATCAAAGATTCATATAAAAGGTCATTTATCAATATGAAAAAGACATTATGGCAAAGACCATAGGGGCATCTAGGTGGCTCAGTGTATGGAGTGATAGGTGTAAGGTCAGGAATCTTCTTGAGTTCAAATCTGGCCTCAAACACATTGTCTGTGTCACTTTGGGCAAGTCACTTAACCCTGTTTGTGTCAGTTTCCTCCTTTGTAAAATGAACTAGAGAAGGAAATGGCAAACCACTCTTCTATCTTTGCCAAGATTACCCCAAATGGGGTCACAAAGAATCAGACACAACTGAAATGACTGAACAAAATGGCAATGACTTCCACCACGGAATACCTTCTTCCTTACTTCAGAGAAGGAAAGGAAGACAAGACTATAATTCCAAGCAGGAAGACAACCTGACACGTCTGCACGGAGGTCAGTGAGAGAAAACTCTCTGCACTAAATTGTGTCAACTTAGGAAATCTTTTTAGTTACAAAAGACATATTTTAATATTTTATTTTACTTTATAAAGTTTTTATTAAAAATGTGCCACTCACATTTGAGTCAGCTCAGGCCAAAGTCCAAAATTAGAATAGTCATTTAAAAAAGTTAATGAAAGCAGTAACATTGGTTAAAGCAACTTCAAATTATTCCTGCCAGAAAAGGGCATGAACACTCAATGAAAGCCAAAATTAATTATATACCCTCCCCACACACATACTATATATGTCTATGTATACCCTACACACATACATACACACACATATGTGTGTGTGTATACCCACACTATTTATAACCATATAGTCATACTTACATATATGTGAGAGTGCATGTGGGTCTGGGTATGTATGTGTAGTGGGGAAGTCGCCAAAGACTGCTCTATTCTTAGGCAGTATCCACATGGATGCTTGGTGAGCCTTTTTTTCTGAAAATGTGTAGTGGAGGGGCCCTTCCTCTACCTAATTCAAAGCATGGCAGAGAGAGAGAGAGAAAGACAGAGAGAGAGAGACAGAGACAGAGACAGAGAGAGACAGAGGCAGAGACAGAGAGAGAGAGAGACAGAGAGAGACACAGAGAGAGACACAGAGACTGAGAGAGACAGAGACAGAGACAGAGAGACAGAGAGAGAGACACAGAGACTGAGAGACAGAGAAGAGAAGGAGAGAGAGAGAGACAGCCTACAGGTGGATACCATCCATGTTCTAAGGTTGGAGCCCTCATTGAGCTCTGATTACACACACAATTTACATAACAATTCAGGCATATATGCACATCCATGATTACATACACATAAACAAAATATATATGTGCACACATATCCATACCCATTTACGTATATATGACTTGCATTATATTTTCAATGTAATGAGTGGGATTTTTTTCCCCAGACAAACTTAATCTCTCTAGATAACAGCATTTCATATTTTAATTTCTAATTACAATATCTTTTTTTCAGTCCTCATCTTTTTCAATTATTTTGAAGTATTAGACATTATTGAGTGTCTAAGGTTCTCCATTCTTGATACTACCTCTTCTCTCAGTGTCTGTGACAGCAGACTGTCTTGAATGTCCTCTTTCTTGGCCAGCAGCTCTGTCTCAGTAACCTCAGCTAATTAACCTCTTTCTGTCACTTAAGTTGCAAAGTCCCACAAGTCTCTGCTGCCTACATCTCTACTTTCTCTTTACACTCTCCATTTGTTATCTCATCCATTCTCAAGACTCCATTTTCTGCCTTTAGGCAAGCAAATTACAAATCTATACCATATAGCCAGCTTATATCTCTTCCATGAGTTACAGTTATCCATTCCAACTGCCTATCAGATATCTTCAACTGAATCTCCTATCAAGGTTTCAAACTCAACATGTTCAAAATCAAACTCATCATATTCTACCCACAACCTGATCCTCCCTCCAATTTCCATATCACTACTGACACCACTATCCTTCTATTCACTCAGGATTCAAAATTCAGGGTCATTGATCTTTTTTTTCTTTCTTTTGTTCTAATCCTTTGCCAAGTTCTATTGTTTCTACTTTCATATTATCCATTATGTCAGTCTCTCTATTCACATGACCACTGTAATTCAAAGACTCATCTTCCTCTCCAGGGATTACTAAAAAATATTCCTCATTGATCTCCCTGGTCTAGTCTTCCTTTTATCCCAACCACATTTCATATAGTTGCCAGTAAAATTTTCCTAATCAGTCAATCAATGAGCATTTATTAATCACCTACTTTGGGCAGAATACAAAGAAATATAAAATATAATCTCTTCCCACAATGAGGTCATAATCTAATAATAACAACAATAAGTACTAGTTTGCAAAATATTTCAAGTATGTTATATCATTTGATCTTTATAACAACCATGCAGAGGTAGGTACTATTATTATCTCCATTTTATAGATTAAAAGAAAAAACAACTGAAGTTTAAAGAAGTTTAGTGGCTTTCTCAGGGTCACACATATAGGAGATATGTAATAAAAGATTTGAACTCAGGTCTTCCTGACTCCAAGTCCAACGCTCCATTTACTGATACATGTCATGATTAAAAACAATAAAATATTTCTCATTGTTTATACAATATAATACAAACTCCTTAGACTAACATTCAAGATTCTTCCAAAATAATTTTTACCTTTAATTTCACATTATTCCTTCCCTAATTTTGTCCTGCATCCCACTGATTTGAATTCATATATTCTGTGCTTTCAAGCTCCTAAGGCATTTACTCCACAATTCAACTTGTTGAAAAATATTATCTTCCTTCAAGACCAAGATGTAGGTACCACCTGTTTTAGGAAGCCATCTCTAATACCCCAAAACTTAAAGTGATTTTCCTACCTGAAATTTTCATTTAACCTTTGGTCTGAATCTCCTTTTTCGTCATTATATTCTCTTTTGTATCATACTTTTATGTTCACTGCAATGTATTATTTTTCATTTTCTACCTTAACCAACATAATGTCATGCACATTTTGTTGTTGTTGTTCAGTCGTGTCCAACTCTTCATGAACCAGTGGACCATACTGTCCATAGGGCTTTCTTGGCAAAAAATACCGGAGCGGTTTGCCATTTCCTTCTCCAGTGCATTAAGGCAAACAGAGGTCACACAATTTACCCAGCATCACACAGCTAGTGTCTGAGGTGGGATTTGAACTCAAGTCTTCCTGATTTCAGGCCCAGAACTCTATCCACTGAGGCACTGAGCTGCCTCCTAGGCAACAGAGGTTTAGTGACTTGTTTAAAGTCACACAACTAGTAAGTTTCTGAGGCTGGATTTAAACTCATCTTTCTAACAATAAATAGATAACAGAACTTTTCTACACAGAGCATTCACCTTTAAAATTAATCCATAAACACTGATTAGGGACCAACTCCTATTTAGTATTATTTTACCATGGGAACCATTAAGTTCATCAACTGATATCAGTTGCATGAAAACCAAGGGGAAATTTCTAAGGCAGGGTTTCACTGAATACACATATGTCTATGTGACGTAATTTTTTTTCCTTCAGTCATCCAAGAAAGAATATCTCCCCTACTAAAGATAATAAATTGAGCTCTGGAAGGGACTTTAGAAACTATCTAGTCCAAATTCCTCATTGTACATATGATAAAACTAAGGCCATGAGAAATAAAATGGATTATCAATAGTCTCAAAGCTAGTAGGTAGAAGAAATATGATACATCCCAGATTTTATGTACAAAATTTATGCACTGAATCATTTCTACTCTTCCACACTTATTGATGAATTACTTTTTTTTTAATTTTTGTTTTCAATTGGAGGGAAGGAGACAAAATCTTTCACTTCCTATTAAGAAAAAAATAATTTAAAGTTAATGTTCGTAGAACAAATTTACACCAATTTTGAATTAAAGGGAAAAAAAGACTGATAGATCATTTCCTTAGAATTGGTTTTAATGAGCCAAAAAATAAAAGGAGGACTAAGGCATTGTGGTCATGGAAGGAGATAAGATGTTGGTTATCAATGAGATTTAAGATGAATGTGGATGAAGGAGGCTTAAACACCTGAATTTCATTCATCTACTGTAGAATTTTTCCTCCATTGACCCTAATAATTAGTTCAAAGATCAGTTCATACTTGGAGTGTCCAAGAAGTTGCTTCCTCCAGAGAAAGTAACACTGGAGTTCAATACTCTGGAATTCAACACTAGAATTCAAATGTTCTAAAGTATCCTTTCAAATCCCCAATTAAATTCCAAATTAGAAATTTTGAAAATCAAAGTAGAGATTAATATGACTGAAAATAAGAAAACTATTGAAATAATAAATAAAACTAAGTACTGGTTTTATGAAAAAACTAATAAAATAGATAAACCTTGGTTAATTTGATTAAAAAAGAGAAGAAAACCAAATCACAATATCAAAAATAAAAAGGGTGAATTCACCATTAATGAAGAGGAATTTAAAGCAATAATTAGGAGCTATTTTGCCCAACTGTATGCCAAATAAATCTGAAAATTGAAAAGAAATGAATGAATATTTACAAAAATATAAATTGCCCCAATTTGCAGAAAGGGAAATAAAATAATTAACCCCCTTTTAGAAAAAGAAATTGAACAAACCGTCAATGAACTCCTAAGAAAAATATCTCAAGGGCCAGATGGATTCACAAGTTAATTTTACCAAACATTTAAAGACCAATTAATTCCAACTATGTAAATTATTTGGAAAAATAGGCAAAGTAGGAGTCTTACCAAATTAATTTTGTGACATGCATATGGGGTTGATACCTAAGCCAGAAAGAGCCAAAGCAGAGAAAAAAATTATGGACCAATTTCACTAATGAATATTGATGCAAAAAATTAAATAAAACATTAGCAAAGAGATACAGCAATTTATTATGAGGGCAATGCATTATAATAAGGTGGGATTTATACCAGGAATGCAGGGCTAATTCAATATTGGGAAAACTATTAGCATAATTGACCATATCAATAACAAAAGTAACAGAGATTACATGATTATCTCAACAGAAGCTTTTGGAAAAATATAGCACCCATTCCCATCTCCAGTCATCCTGATCTATATCTGGCCACTGGACCCAGATAGCTCCAGAGGAGAAAGTGAAGCTGGTGTCTTTGTACAGCCCTCACTCATTTAAACCCAATTCACTTGCATGTCATGGCATCACCTCCCTGTTGTCATGGTCTTCTTCAAGAACAAAGGACAAATAGTAGCAGCACTCATTCCTATTAAAAACACTGGAGATCATAGGAACAAATATAATTTTCCTTAAAATGATAAGCAGCATCTATGTAAAACCATCAGCAAGCATTGTCTGTAATGGAGATAAACTAGACACATCCTCAATAATAACAGAAGTGAAACAACTCTGCTCATTATCACCACTATTATTCAATATTGTACTAGAAATGTTAGCTTTAGTAATACAAGAAGAAAAAGAAATTAAAGAAATAAGAATAGGCAATGAGGAAACAAAGCTATCACTCTTTGTAGATGATGTGATGGTATGTTTAGAGAATCCTAGGAAATCAGCTAAAAAAGTACTTGAAATAATTAACAACTTTGGCAAAGTGGCAGGATATCAAACAAGCCCATATAAATCATCAGTATTTTTATATAATATCATCAAAGCCCAGCAGCAAGAGATAGAGAAATTCCATTTAAAATAACTGTAGGTAATATAAAATGCTTGGGATTTTATATGCCAAGACAAACCCAGGAAATATATGAACACAATTATAGAACACTTTTCTCACAAATAAAATCAGATCTAAACAATTGGGGAAATATCAATTGTTCATGGGTAGGTTGAATTAATATAATAAAAATGGCAATTCTACAAAAATTGATTTACTTATTCAGTGCCATACAAAACTACCACCATATTATTTTATTGAGCCAGAAAAAAATAACAAAATTCATCTGGAAGAACAAAAAGTCAAGAATATCAAGGAAATTAATGAAAAGAAATGCAAGGGAAGGTGGTCTAGCCGTACCAGATCTAAAACTACATTATAAAGTGGAAATCATCAAAACTATTTGCTACTGGCTAAAAAATAGAGTGGTAGATCAGTGCAATAGGTTAGGTTCACAAGACACAGTTGTCAATGGCTATAGTAAAGTATACCATAAAAAGACTACACCTTTTGGGATAAGAACTCAGTATTTAAAAAAAAAAAACTGCTGGGTTAACTGGAAATAGTATGGCAGAAACTAGGCATAGACCAACATCTCACATACTATTCCAAGATAAGCAAAAAACAGGTAGATGATTTAAACATAAAAGGTGACACTATAAGCAAATTAGGAGAGCAAGGATTGGTTTACTTGTTGGATATATGGAGAAAGGAAGAATGTATGACCAAACAAGAGATAGAGAACATTATGAAATGCAAAATGGATAATTTTGATTACATTAAATTGAAAGGGTTTTGTACAAACAAATCTAATGCAACCAAAATTAGAAGGAAAGCAGAAAGCTGGGGAAAAATACAGCTAGTGCTTCTAATAAAGGCTTCATTTCTCAAATATAGAGAGAACTGAGTCAAATTTATAAGAATACAAGTCCTTCCCTGATTGATAAAAGGTCAAAAGATATGAATAAGCAGGTTTCAGATGAAGAAATTAAAGTTTTCTATAATCATATGAAAAAATGTTCTAAATCACTATTGGTTAGAGAATTGCAAATTAAAACAACTCTGATGTACCACCTCACACCTATCAGATTTGATAATATGACAGAAAAAGAAAATGATAAATATTGGAGAAGATGTGGAAAAATTGGAACACTAATCCATTATTGGTGCAGCTGTGAACTAATCCAAACATTCCAGAGAACAATTTTAAGTTATGCCCAAAGGATTATAAAACTATGTATACACTTTGATCCAGCAATACCCCTACTAGGTCCGTATCCCAAAGAGATCAGAAAAATGGGAAAAGACCCACATATACAAAAAAAAAATGTAGCAGCTCTCTTTATGGTGGCCAAGAATTAGAAGCTGAAGGGATGCTCATCAATTGGGGAATGGCTGAAAAAGCTGTGGGATATGAATGTAATGGAATACTATTATTTTATAAGAAATGATAAGCAGGTAAATTTCAGAAAAACTTGGAAAGGTTTATATGAACTGATGCTGAGTGAAGTGAGCAGAACCAGGAGAATATTGTACACAGTAACAGCCACAATGTGTGATGACTAACTTTGATAGACTTAGGTCTTCTAAGCAATACAATGATCCATGACAATTCCAAAAGACTCATGATGGAAAATTCTATCCACATCCAGAGAAGAAACTATGGAGTCTGAACATAGATTGAAGTAAAATATTTTCACATTTTTGTTTGTGTGTTGGTTTGGTTTCTTTCTTATGTTTTTTTTTCTTTTGTTCTGACTCTTCTTTCATAACATGACCAATATGGAAATATGTTTACACATATAACCAATATCAGATTGCTTGCTGTCTTGGGGAGGGAGGAGGGAATGGGGATAAAATTTAGAACTCAAAATTTTACAAAGAACAAATGTTGAAAACTATCTTTACATGTAATTGGAAAAAAAATAAAATACTATTAAGAGGAAACAAAACAAAATTAATTTCCTTCCAAGAATTCTTTTTTTTTTGGTGTATATTTTTAAACCCACAGAGTCAAGCATATTATCTTTTATTATTATTGAATTTTAATAATATTTAAATAACTTTGCAGGTAAGTACTGACCTTGGCAGGATTGTAGACTTATCCTGATAGAAGGACATACTGTAAAATCACTACTGTGTTTAATTAAGTTCATCATTTATCTACATTTCTAATGCATATTTTGTCTGCTTTTTGAACAGTGCTGTAGCAAAGATAGTGATGGTGAATGATTAGAATAAATGTTTATAAAACAAACAGAGACATTCTGCAGGCTATTTCTGTGCCTATTGGACTCTATATGGAAAAGTGAATAATACAAGGCATTTATATGGATCAGTCTTCGATATCCTAACAAATGTATAGATGACTGGAGTGTAACTTCATTCAGATGTTCAGGGAATATTATAAATCTAACTTGTGTTTAGTGCTTTAATCATGAAAAATGACTGTCTTTTTGTATTGAATTCTTGTCATAACACATTTTACATGTGTATATTTGAAATACTGCAGGCACACTGAACTGGGAATCAAATATCCTAGGTCTTAATTTTAGTACTATCATTTGGAAGCTGTACAATTTGGACCAAGTGAGCTTAAACTGTCAGAGCTTCCATTTTCTTATTTGTAAAAAAAATGGATAATTGTACACCTACTATTTTTTTTCTTTAAAATATTTCACCAAGAATAAAATAAAATAATGAATATCAAAGTGTTTTTTTAACTCTAAAGTACTATGCCAAAGTGAACAAGATATTAACTATTATTGAGGCATTAATTCAAGAAACAAAATTAAGAACATGGGTTTGTTCCATTACATTTATGATACATTTATATAATGCTTTATACTTGGAAATACATTGTCACATTCTGTTTTCTTCCTCTTTGTTATACAGATTCAACCAAGTGATATTAGATGAATCTATGGGAACTACAGATATTATAAAATGCAGGAATTACAAGTATTATATATAGATATAGGTGCAAACATGTACATATATATGTATATAGCATGTGCATTTATGACTATATTACATATATTTTTATATGTCATCTATTTGCCTATATTTATCTATATGTCTATCATATATCATTGTGATGGACTAGCAAAGAAACATTATTGATCCATGAATGTATATAGCTTACTCTCTCAGTAGCTGATCTCCTGAGAAAGGCGTGAAAAATTGCCTCCAAATCACTTTGAGATCCATGAAAAATGTTCTGTGTTAGCAATAGTCTTTTTTCATTGTGAGTTTTAGCTTTTTAAATTTGTTTTCACATTCATTTTTAATATTTTGAGTTTCAAATTCTCTCCTTCCCTACAGTCCTCCCCCACCCATATCACCTTGAAAAACGATTCTCTTAATAAAACATCATATTTCTATGTTGTGATTCACATTGTAGTCAACAGTTGGCTAGTTTGCTTTTCTATATATCTCATGGGCCAGTCTGAAATAAGAGTAAGGATAGATATCACCAGTTTGAGAGCATGACTTGGGTTTTCCTCTATGGGGAAAGAGAAACACTGGAAATATTGGGATTGATATAAACTGAATATCTTCTGATGGTTTTCCAAATCAAGCTAGACACCTACTTAAAAGCTTTTCTTGACACAAAATGATGCACTCAGTTTGGATCCAGGATCCTCAAACCAAATTTAGTTTCCAGCATGCTTAATTCAGGAACTCATTGTACTAGACCACTTTGACAAACTCAATGATAGTCATTAGCTTAAAAACAATGTTTCTTACATCAATATTTAGAAAAATAAACCTGATTACAAAATGTTTTTCAAACCTTAATGATGCTGCAGATTCTACGTTTAAACTTTTTTTCTTTGATTTTGATTTCAAGAGAAATCAAGCAATCTAAAATAATGCTTTAAAAGAACACCTATTATACTTATCACCGGTGTCTAGTCCTTGTGACATGTTATTTTAATACAGAACACTACAAAGGGGAGAAAGAATGTTTGTTTTCCTAACACAGAGCAGAATAAGTTCTTGTAAACTATTGTATTAATGACTTTTTTTTCTCCGAGGTATCCTCTATTGAATTAATAATGAAAAAAGGAGTGGTGGTTTTACATGAGTAGACTAAGGATTAAATCATTATGCTAACTCATGCATTTTAGAAAAAAGGAGTTTTCTATCTTCTCTGCCTATTTAATTCCTCATTATATATTCTTTTTTTTTGCTTCCCAGGGAACCACTTGTTTACACTCTCAAGGGAATAATTACTGGCTAGTTTTCATATCTATAATCTTTCAATTAATTAAAAATGTATAGTTTTGTGATTTGTCTATGTACATGTATATATGCTCATAGATACAGATACATGTCATATAGAATAATTAGAATGTTTATATGGTTAAACATAAAGTCTCACATTTGGGTTCAAAAATTCAGATTGGGAAAAGATGAATAGAAATTAGTTTATCTGAAAAAGACCTAGGAAATTTTGTAGATCAAAATCCAAATGAGAGGTAACAGTGATGATACAGCATCCAAAAACCAACCAAACAAACAAACAAAAGAACCAATTCAACTTTAGGCATAAAGAACAACGATGTCCAATATAAAGGGAGTGAGGGTCTTGTTGTATTTGAATCTGTTCAGCACCAATTAGGACTGATGCATTTAGTTCTGTGTATCACATTTTTTAGAAGAACATTGATAAATTATAATGTGTCTAGAGGGGGAAAACTTGAATTGTGAAGAGCTTTAAGATCATGCTATGGAAAGATTAAGGATTAAAAAAGATACAACAATGAATTAAGATTTTATAGTCCATGTGATTTTTTTTCAAATATATTAATTCTGGCCATATAGGAAGAAAACAAAAAGAAAGAAGGGTTGCATTTGTTATGCTTGATTGCAGTATACAGAACTAGGAATGACAGATGTAACTTCCTAACTAGAAAAAACAATAAGATAGAAAGATTGAAAAAAATAAGAAGGAATTATAAGGTACATACCATTGAAAACAACTGAGCTAGGAAACAGGTCAAGGAGAATCCAAGAATAATTAGACTCCCTGAAAATCATAAACAATCTCAATATTATCCAGATCTGTTAGACTCAAAAGGAAAAATGAAAACAGAAAGAATCCACCAAACTCTTACTAAAAGAAACCTCAAAATAGTAATTCCCAAGAAAGTTTTTGCTTAAATTCAGAGCTTCCTGGTCCAAAAAAAAAAAAAGTAAAAAACTATGATCACTCAAAAAGATTAAATACTAAGAAGTCACAAACAATATTATCCAAGTGTTGGCAGCTGTAATCTAAAGGAAAGCAGAACTTGGAGTATGATATTTAAAAGGTAAAAGATAAAGTCTTATCACTATGAGTAAACTATCTGTTAAAAGAGTATGATCTTCCAGGGGTTAGGGAGGGAGACAGACTTCTAATTAAAAAGAAGTGCTTAACAAGTGCTCTATATCAAAATGACAGAAATATAAAGGAACTTTGAAATATAAATGCAAGAGTCAAGAGAAAAATAGAAAGGTAATATATACCTATTCGAATGGAACATAAACATACATAGAATGTTTACATTCTGATAGGAGAAGACAAATAAAAGTTTTCTCCCAAAATCCTTATATCTTCAAGGATCATAAAGTTAAAGAAGACTGATAGAGTGTCTGTGGAGGTTTTCTCCTTCCCAGGATAGTTAAAGGCAAATATATGGCACATTAGATGGAGCCCTGGGCCTTGAGTACACTGATTAGCTGTCACTTAACCTGTTTCTCTCAGTTTTGTCATCTGTAAAATGAGAATAATATCACCTACCTCCTGGGGTTGTTGTGAAGATCAAATAATATAATATCTGTAAAATACTTAACTCAGTTCCTGGCACATCCAAAGGGTTTAAAAAATGCATTTTTCCTTACTTTTTGGAGACGGAAATGTAAGAAAAAGAGTGGTGGAGGAAGGGATGAAACTTACTATCATCACTTCATTTTGCTGTTCATTTTATTTTACTCACCAGGTTCTTGAAAAAGATCAACATATTTACAACATCACACATGGGCTCAGGATACCATCTGTTTTCTTCAGAATATCAAAGGATACATGAGTTCAAATGGATCTTTAAGCATAATCCCATAACAAGCTATTTCTCAAGAGTCCTCATAATTGAGAGACTTTTCAAATTTAATGTACATAAAACATAGGTGTGGACATATGAGTACATATGCATACGTCACCAGGAAGTCTGATAAAAAGAGATCTACTTTAGAGAAGTCCCAAACCATACTGGACCCATTATAACCACAACATTTATATAATAAATTCAGAAGGATCAAGTAATAGTATATGCTAGATGGCACTTCGGAAACAAACTAACCCAACTTTTTCATTTTATGGAGGAGGTACTGAAGGCCAAAATGGACACATTCAAGTCTTTGAATATATCAATGATGATAATTTAAGAAAATTGAAAGCAGTTAAAAAAATAAACTGAGAGCAATGTTTAACTAAAGGGTCAAATCAATACCCTTATGAAGACAATAAAAGCTTCTCTATGCTTCTATTTCAGAGGCCTGGAATTAGATTTTATAGAAACCACTGAACCACTAGGAATTTGGAAGTCAGGGAAATTTTTTTTAAATTAAATTTTGTGTAGGGATCATAGTTTAAGTTGTTATTATCCCAAAATGCAAATAATTAACAAAAATCCAAAAGTTAATGATAGCCACACTTACAGAATAGAGAGATATGGCATTATACATCAGAATTCACTTTTAAAAATACCTACATAGATATGTCTCAAAATTATCATATTTATGCTCTAACAGCTTTATTATGGCTATTCTGCCTGTTGTATTTTGACACATAAACTATATATTTCTTGTATAATCTTCTTAAGGACTTAATAGGCTTCAATGATGTTTTTCTATAAACCTTTATTGAAGTTATTCATTACAGATGTTCTCTAATGAATGTGAAAATTCTTTAGTATCATGTTTTCTGATAAATTATCTCAGAATTTTTAAAAAGTGCATAATAAGCTGTACTTTTGACTTCATGAATCAAGTAAACCTTTAAACTACTAATCATAAAAATGCCTTTTGGTATGTTAATAGATAATACCTATTAGCCATTACTGAGTGACTGGCAGGAATTATTCAAGCCTCAATAAAGTATATGTACTGGGAATGAAAGATGTGAAGTTTGAATTAGAGCCAAATGCTTTTAAACAATTTCAAGCTATAGGGAACTTGCAACATGTACTTGTAGGTCACTACTTATTCTTCTCATCATTTACTTGTCAGGGTTGCATGGAGGGAAGTGCTATCTGTTAAACTTCCCACTAAGTTAGAAGAGGAATGATAAATTTTGCATGTGTTTCTTTCTCTTCCTCTCTATTTTCTTTTGTTACAATCAGTCCATCATTTTGAAAAATTGTTTTTTAGCATTTAGCCAATTCAGGTAGGGAGTATTTTTTATTGCTGTTCCCTGTAGGAGGCTTAGTAGCCAGCAGCTGCTCCCCACTAGATGTAGCTATGTCTAAGAATACAACCACGAATCTCAAATGTCACTGTGACAGTAGATTTAAATGAACAGCTTTCAGTTGACCTGAAAATTGAAAAGTTCTTAGGTCAGGACACACACACACATACGCACATATGTATGTATAGACATGTATATTTACATAATACACCTATACATGTACATTGTATGCATATTTACACACATACCCATATGTATAGACATATATATATAGATGAATATGTATATGTATAGATGTATTATATAACCCAAAGTTACTCTGAATATCCCAGGGATACTTCTAGCAGAAAAAGTCTATGGCCTTTATTTGGAAGTTATCTTCATGTAGATAATAGATTTCACAATCAGATGATCCAATTGATTTGTACTAATTTTAAGTAAATAATTAATCTTCACTTTCTTTTGAATGGTTTAAAGGAATATGAAATAGAAAATTCAATGTAGTTCCGTATATATGACTTTTGCAATTCAATCACTGGAATAAAAGTGAATTAGCTGCCCATTAGAAAATTTTTCATTAGTTACCATCTTTTCTTGGGTAGTTGAAGACTAAAAAATTATGAACTTGATATTCTCTGGAGCCATAGAAGAAGCAATAGGTAAGCTAGATAGCATATCATATATGTCTTATTCATCAAGCATTCATTTTGCTAGGGAGATGAAAGGTTACAGGCAAAGAAAAAATAGTAAGCATGTAATTTGTGCAAAATTTTCCAAACGAAGTCTCATTTCTAAATTAATGAAGTTGTTTGGGAAATCAAAAGCCAAGTGCTCACTAACAGCCTCCCAAACTTTAGAAAGTATCTGGCATATAGGGAAAGTTATTATTTCATGTAGGAATAACTAAATGTAATATTCAAATTTTGAATAAGGTTACATTTGAAAGTCTCATTTTTTTATCCTGTGACAAGAGATAGGAAACTTGAAATTTTGTCATATAAAATTAATAATTTCAGAAATAGAAGCTTTAAAATCATATAATATTTTAAAATGAAAAATTTGAATTTCACCTAAATTACGAAACTTCTCATTTCCTCACCCTGGAGAATTACATTGAAACTTAATTATTCATAAACTGATATTTTAAGATATTTTACTGTTATTTCAATAATATATTATTTCATTACTGATCCATTTTGGAAATTATTATAATAATCCAGGTTAGAAATGTTTGGGGCCAAAACTAAGGTAAGAACTATGTAAGGGGACAGGAGGTGATGCATATGAGAGATTTTATGGAAGTAGAATTTATAAGACTTGGCAAATAATTAGATATATGGGGTTGGAGAGATTTGGGCAGTGGCATTATAAACATGGTTTATTGGAAGGACAATATGCTTCAGAGAAAGAGGGAGGTTCTGAAGAAATGTAAGGAGTTTTATTTTGTACACGTTGAGTTTGAGTTGCTGAGGAAAGAATAATATTCTAAACACTCTCAAGCACCCATGAAAGTTAGGATAGTTTTTCCTTTTAAGGGTATTGAAACCATTCTCAAAATCTTGTTGTTTCAGAGGACTAAAACCTAAGGCTGTTCACATCACAACTCAGCTTAGTTAATTCAGGTTGTCCTTAATGCCTAATTTTATTAACAATCCTGCTGCAATAACTAAGTAAGTGTTCTTTTATTAACTGTTGAATGACCTACTGGTGTTTCATTTGGTTCTAGCATTGGAACTAAACTACTGGGAGACTGTCCTGATTGAGGGCCTGTCCCAAACAAATGGTGTATCAAGGTGAAAATGTTTAATATCTGATGGAAGACTGAAGCCCAGGAGAGAGACTAGAACTAAACATATGTGTGCATGTGTGTCATGTGCATGTGTGTATGCATACATATAATAAAAAATTAATAATAAATACATCATAGCAATATTGGATTTTATATATTAGTATATACATACACATGTATATGCACATGCATGCACTTATCAGCCCTAGCCCTTCTCCAAAACTTCACTTCTTATTCCATCATCAACTGTCTAGTGAATATCTCCACTTGGATGACCCCTAGGCTGAATATATATGAATAGATGTGTGT
Organism: Vombatus ursinus; assembly: GCF_900497805.2. Classification (NCBI taxonomy): domain Eukaryota; kingdom Metazoa; phylum Chordata; class Mammalia; order Diprotodontia; family Vombatidae; genus Vombatus; species Vombatus ursinus. The sequence continues at coordinate 41,973,332 of NW_020954596.1, read as the reverse complement.
ATGTGTGTGTATTTATACACACTTATGCATATATATACATGTAATTCATACGTATATATGTGACATGTATGTATATGTACATATATCACAAATAGACACGTAAAAGATATTTTATAGATAAGAAGTGGAGAACCATAACCAAAAGGTAGAAGTTAAAGGGAAGCAACTGTAAATTCAATTAAATAGGAATTTTCTAAGGCCTAGCCATTATACTGAAAGCTCAGGATTCCCTCATTTCTTATAGCATAGTATTTTCCATCACTTCCCTATACTCTATCTTCCAATTATTGAATGTCCCTTTAATTTCCAGTTTTTTTTTACTACTATAAAAAGAGTGCTATAAATATGTTTGTACATATGTATCCCCTTTTTGTACAAAGGTCCTATGTATAGGAATCTTTTCTCCTCCTCCTTCTTCTTCCTCTTCTTCTTCTTCTCTTCTTCTTCTCCTTCTTCTTCATCATCATCATCAGCATCATCATCATCTTTTTCTGATTTTTCTTTAATTTATAAATCTTTTGGCATTATAGGTGGATGAAAGAGCAAGTACTGTTTAGTAACTTTTCGTGTATAATTTTGAATTTTTTCAAGAACAATTGTTCTCGTTCATGCCCCATACCCCAAAACAGGTGTAGCACTACATCTGTTTTCCCCCAGGCCATACAACATTGGTCCTTTTTTCTTCCTTGTCATCTTTGCCAATTTGATGAGTGTGAGGTAGAATTTTTGCTTTGCTTTAATATGTATTTATTTTTCTAATTACTAGTGATTTGGAACTTTTTTTTTCATATGTCTATAGTCTGGGTTTCTTTTCATGAGAACTGCCTTTTTTACACCATTTGTAAATTGGAAAATGACTGTCATCCTCCTAAATGTTGGTCAGTTCCTTATATATCTTGGAAAAAACCCATATTTTTTTCTTCCTTCAGAGAAATTCATTGCACAGATTTCCCCCCAGTCATTTCCCTTTTAACCTTCACTTTACTAAATTTGCTTGTACAAATATTTTTTTTAATTTTATGTAATCAAAATTATCCATTTGATGATACTTTCTAAACTTTATAAATGGCAGAGCCAAGATGAATAGAGAGCATAGAAGTCATATTATATAATCTATATCTTCCCTTTTGCAGATTGAGAAACAAGCCAAGAGGAGTTAAGTGACTTGACAAGGTCATATAAGTAATAAATGGCAGAGCTCCTATTCAGACTCAGATCCTATGATTTCAAGTCCAAGAATTTTCTCTGAACATCATCTTAGCTTCTTCTATGCTCAAGCAATATAAATTGTGTTTAACATCAACCTAAGCAAAATAATAACTGCAAAGACATAACTATGTCTATCTATCCATCTTTTTATCTATTTATCTATCTTCACAAATTATATATATATATATGCAAATATATATACATATGTAGTACATACATATACACACAATAAATATTTGCCATGTTATAATACAGAGATTTTTGTGTTTATGTATTCATATAGATTTACTCATATCTCCCATTTATGTGGATTATTGAAAATGAGTGAATGCAAAGAGCCTTTTCAATAAGAATGTTGAACAGCTTTTGTTCTTTCACAGCAGGAGGAATTTACATTACTTTTCAGGAAGAATTTCCTGTTAATGCAAATCTGTAAACATTGCAATAGATTCCTGAGGGAGGTGATGGAATCTTCTTCTCAGAAAGCATTTTAAAATAGGATAGATTCTCATCTGTCTAGGATGGTTAATTACTGAAATGGATCTACTCAAAGGCAACTAGAGAATCTCTAAAGCTCTCATCTATGTCTAACAGTTTATTATTCTGTGATAGAACAATCTACTTATTATTTCAACTAAAATGCCTTCTCTCTAGTAACAAGTGCGTGGAGCATTTGGGGGAGTAATTGAAACAACTTAGGAAAATATCCTGTGGATTATCATTAAATACAATAATTAATCCTTCAGCTCAGGCTTTGTTTTCTTCCAAAAAGCAAGAACAGGTTGCTTCCACCTACTAATACCTTGATCCAGACATACAGATATATTCTCCAAGTCCTTTTCCAAAGGGCAATATTAAAATCATCATGAACCTGAAAAAGGCCTGTATGTTCTGATCTCTTTTTAGGTGAATTTGATGACAACCAGTCTGGAATTCTGCAGTTTGATCCCTTGGTGAACTGAACCTGGTGAGTTCATCTTGAAATACCTACGATACAGCACATTTAGTGACAATGCCAGAGTCTACTACATTAATGTAAGGCAACAGATTTTTGTAGCATCTTTTGTAAAAAAAAAATAGTCCCCATTTGTACATTCTTAATTAGAGACACATATTAATGGTGAATTGTATTCTTTGTACTTAAGTTTATTTTTGCCAGAGGTAGTTTCATTCAAGCAAGAATTCATTAAAGTATATTGTTTCATTTCAATTTCTATGTAAATAAAAAAATGACCTTTTAAAAAATTAGAAGAGTTGTAGATCTAATTTGCTTTAACAATTATATAGAAAGAACACAAAAACATATCCACTATTTGCTTGGATGTATTTCAGTGTGTGTGTGTGTGTGTGTGTGTGTGTGTGTGCGTGCATGTAGAGCAGGAAGGTGTAACCCTAAGATTCTGGGCCTAATTCAGCTTCAAAAAGTGTCCATATTGTAAGACTTTGGAAATTAAAAAGTAACATTCAGAATATTTGTAATTTAAATGTATTATTTTGTTATTAATAAAATTTATGACATTTCCAAGAAATTATATCTGCTGCAAAAGATTATTTTCTCTCTAAAATAAAGACCAAATAGGTACATATTTATCCCTAGTAAGAACATGATAAATTTCTGGTTTTCAATAGGACATTTTTTTTTTTCAATTTGAACAAAGCCTGTGGTGTTGCTATGTATCAAATAATACCAATTTTAATAATAAACATGGAAATTAAGTTAACTTCAGAAACCTAAACTTTAATGGCAGTCAATGTCTTTTCCTTTCTATCCTATGCCTTCTCACACCACTCCCCCATACCCCTGCTGTTAGTATGTATGCCAGGCAGAGTTATTGAAATTGCTTAATTCCCAGGATAGACAATTGTTTATTTCATGAACTTGACAATACTCTCGTACATTTTATGTAATAGGCTATTTCAATGAGAATTATTGCCTATTTTATGAAGTGGGCAGATTGAAATTTGCCAGTTCAAATACACAAATTCCAGAGGCTGACATTACCTCATTTGTCAAATAGATGTACAAATGCAAGGACATTATTTTCTTCTTCTTCTTTTTTAGGAGACTATTTCTTAACCCAGTAAATCGGGTAATACAATCAAAGGCAGGCATTTTTTCTTCAGTTGCTCAGATAATTAGAACTTCAAATTCCAGTCTCTTTCATTTTTTTTAGGGAAGGTTCTTCCTCCACAGACATCAACCCCCTTTGCCTAAGTAGATGGTCACTATGTGCTATGGGCTTAAAAAAATCATTAAATGGTAGATAGACTTGTAATGAACCATTTGCTTCAAAATTAACTAGATGGACAATCAGATGACAGACATCCACATTATCATCAGCATAAGCATCTCCTCCAAGGTCTTATGTTGTAGCAGGACCTTCCATTACTTGACTTCCAATGCCATAACCTTTAAGAAGCCTGTATTATTTACATAAGTGATCCAGACCAGGAAGGTAGTAGACAACCTCCTGATTCATGATTATATTAACCCATAAGCCTTGCATTCACTATGTTTCTCATTCACTTCAGCATTTCAGGCCCATAGAATGGACATCTCTGTAGTATGATTTCATCAAATGGAAGCTCATTTAACAAAATTTATGAAGCACAAACTATGTGCCAGACATTTTGATAGGTACTGGGAAAGAGTCACCCACTCTGAGGTTTTAATTCATAACCTACAGATTATGAGGTTGCTACACTGCACTGTGTTGTTGTTTTTGTTTCTTTATCATTTCAGTTGTGTATGACTCTTTGTGATCCCATTTGGGATTTTCTTGGCAAAGATACTGGAGTGGTTTGCCATTTCCTTTTCTGGCTTATTTTACAGATGAGAAAACTGAGAGAAACAGGGTTAAGAGATTTGCCCAAGGTCACACATCTAATAAGTTTCTGAGGCCAGATTTGAACACAGAAAGATTATTCTTCTTGTTCAGGCCCAGGACTCTATCCACTGCATCACCTATTTGCCACAGGTGTGTTGAGGACACCTTCATTTGTACTACCAAACTGTACTTTTTAAGCGTTAATTCTATTTCATCTGTTTATGGTACTTCATTCCCTAATACTATTATTGGTTGTTTTGATACCATATTTCTTCCTCATTTTGTGTTTGAAATTTGAAATGGAAATTTTGAGATTGCATCTCTTTGTTTTAACTATGGAAACTGGAATGCCAATACTTAGAAAAGGAGGCATTGGGGATGGGGTAAGCTTTTTCAAAGTCATCTTGAGAATAAGGATAAAGGATCAAGGTCAAGTTGGGCCAGCAGAAAAACCAGAAAAAAATTTCATTTATTGGCACACAGGTGTGCCTACTTTCTCCAGCTCTCAAATGATCTGGCAGACAGTTTTATTAAAAGGAGTTTGGTAGGGAAGCCACCAGCATGTATGACCTTGAAGAGAACAAGAAATTAAGTTGGAAAAGTGACCCAGTTCAAAGAGTAACATAGGCTCAGAGAAGGGAATTGTGGTGATTTAGAACATATAGTCTTGAGGGTACACGGTCTTTGGAGAGGAATGGTCCAGTCTAGGGCAATAAGATAGCAATCAACTCTAAAAACAAATTTAGGTCCACTTATTACAAGAAAGTAGCACATTTGCCTCAGGCACTCTAACCAGGCCATAGAATAGAAGGCAGTGAGACAAAGCTTTGAGAGCTCCCTAAAGCCTGGGTTATACTTCTTGTTTATCAATACAATGAAGTTTCAGTCTTATATTCAAATTAATCTGGCTCTGCTTTTTATTTCAAGTCCCATTTCCATTTGTTCTGAGCAATTACTGTGATGGTGAATTTCCTGAATTCTGTACTACACATAAATTTATGGTCTAAATCTTCTAAACGTTTAAGGTCTGAACCTCCCCCCCACCTCTGTTTCCTTGGTTAATATATTCTTCTCCAGATAATCCTGCATTTGGACAATTAAAACATGTCATATTAGAGTGGGAAACAATCATAGAAATCATTGAATCTAAACTTCATCTTACAGTCAATAACACCATCTAGGCCTTTCTTTGGTCAACTAAAAATGAGGTTTAAAAGCAAATATTCACAGGAAAGGTAGTTCACTGAAAAACTGTCACTAGTTCAATATTAGTACATATATGTATATACATACAGTATTAAAGATAGGTCAAATAGATAAATATATAACGATATTCATATATTTCTCTCTATCTATATATCTCCACAAACATATATGTGTATGTCTGTGCTAAAGTCTACTGCTCTGTTTACCATGATGAGAAAAGAACATGTGGCACCCAGAGAAAAGCTCCATAATGTTCCAATATTATTGTATTTTTGTTCTGGATCCAGTGGGTAATATTATTCTAGCTAATGCAATTTGGGAACTTGCGTGTAACTCAGGTTTAGACCGTTTCCTCATAGGATATTAAGTGACTTGTTCAAAAAAGTAGCTACTATTTGTAGAGGTAGAGCTCTAACCCAGATCTTGCTGATTCCAGTCCTAGTACTCTACCCACTAAAACACGACAAAGCTCTAAAAAGTCACTATCACTCTCACTAAATTATATATATATATATGCATATATATACACATACATACATACACACATATAAACATAGCTATATATGGAGGACATGACATTCTTGGCATATAAGATGGCTACTCCCTCTTTCTTTTGCCAAAGCTAACTCTTCCATTTCAGCTTTTGCTACCTTTTTTCCCCTCTTCTAATGGGCCCTGTAACATCAATATAGATCTTTAGTTTCACCCTCTCTGTTCACTTCTATCTAGAACAAGAGTCCTTAACTTTGGGTCCATGAACTTATGAAAAAAAATAACTATTTCAATAGAATTTATTTCTTTATGTCATCATGCATATTTGATTTTATGAGTAATGAGTGTTTGGTGAATATCTAGGAAAACTAAAATCATATCATTCATGTAGAAGAAACTAAGATAACCACTTCTGGGAAACTGGAGGATTGGACATGCATGCATGGGCTTGTTGGTGATCTCACTAAGCAACAGGTGTTTTTTTTGTTTGTTTTGTTTTGTTTTTGTTTTTGGCTCTTGGCTTTTGACTGTAAGAGTGAAGGACTCCTTTATTTACAGGTGCTGGACTATGCAGTAAAGGAGGAGGGCCCTGGGCCATCTCCTTCTGTCCTATCCCCAACATGGCCCTTAGAAGTGGGCAATGGGTTTTGTCCTATTCTTTTATCTATTTTACATTCAAGAATTAAAATCTCAAACTTTGTAGCTCGCCCTCACAAGGATTTGGGAATTCAGGAATCCAGGATAGGCATTGCAGCTAAACCACCAATGAAACACAAGGATCTGGTAATGTTAAGCCAGCAGAACTTTGTTATTGAACATTTTTTTTTTGCTTTTTTTAATGAGGCAATTGGGAATAAGTGACTTGTCCAGGGTGACACAGTTAGCAAGTGTCAAGTATCTGAGGCCAGATTTGAACTCAGATTTTCCTGACTCCAAGGCTGGAGCTCTATTCACTGTTACATCTAGGTGCCCCTTCCAGCAGAACTTTGTACTTGAAATTGGTGCATAATACAATATTGGAACTGAGATAAACTTTTAACCTAATCATTGTCACCTCTTCTGATACCAAATTGGAATAAGCTAATGAGATGTTAAGTGGTTCTGGAGAGCTAGTCACTGTACTCTTAAAATGGGGATGGGAGGATCACATTTTGTGGACATTCAAGCTAATAGTAAGAAAGAGAGACTACCCAGTCACTCAGGTTACCAGAGAAAACTAGTGAGGCAAAATGTAAAAAATAAATAAACTTTCCCTGAAAATGTCTGGGGCCAGAGTCAAAATATTTTTTGTATGCATTTAAAACTATGAGGGGCAGCTAGGTGGCACAGTGGATAGAGCACTTGCCCTGCAGTCAAGAGAACCTGAGTTCAAATCTGGCCTCAGACCAAACACTTGACACTTACTAACTTTGTGACCCTGGGCAAGTCACTTAACCCAAATTGCCTAAAAATAAAAACAAACAATAAAAACAACAACAACAACAAAAAAAAAAACCTATGAGACTGGGTCCACTGACTTCAACAGACTTGCAACAGGGTCCATAATGCAAAAAACAAAACAAACAAACAAAAAAACAACTACAACCAAAACAAATGAACAAACAAACAAACAAACAAAAACCCCTTTGTTTAAGCTACTGTCTTTTTGACTTCCTGTCATAATCAGAAATTATGTGTGTGGGACAGAGACCACTACTCAAATTCAAAACAAAGACTTAGTTACCTTGAAAGCAGAAAGGAGTTTATTGTTTTCTCATGAGAAAGGGTACTGCCCCTACTCGCCATAATGACACCGGCCAAGGAGGACACGCACCAGTACAGAAAGCAAGGCTATTTATATCCTAACGTGTGTTCCTCCTCCCAACTCCCCTTCCCCTTTTTCCCATTGACTGGGCTTCAGGGGTCACAATCTATTCACAGAAATCTTCCCCACCAACAGAGTACACAAGTTTGCCCCAAGACAAGAAAAGGCAGGAAATCTTGCAAGGATAGATTGGGGGTAGGGCTATTCTATTCTTTCTGCTCTATGCTTAAGAACAGGGTCTGAAGGGGTTTTGACAAGGTCAGAGGGGAGTGTGTTTCAACAATATACAATTAAATTCTTGAGAAGGCTATCTGTAACAGGTGCCTCCAATTTCACTCTTCTTACTATCTGGCTTCTGACCTTATCTCTCTCCAAATGACCAGTGATCTCCTAATTGTTGCCCTTTGTGAGAACTATTAACAAGAACTATTAACCCTTTGAGGAGGCTTCACTTCTGAGAGATCATCTCTCTCATTATGTAACCCTCAAAGCCTTCATTTTCTCTTTCCTCACTTACTTTTCAATTTGGTTGTTTTTCTCAACTTGGTACAATTTTCACACCCATAACTCAAAACAAATTGTGTTTTCAAAGAACACAAGGGAATATCAAATCCTGATCCTCCTCAACCTCTCTATGGTATTTGGCAATGTTAAATACTTCATGCCTTGTGAATATCTTCTACTCTGTTTATTTAGTGATGTTTTATTTCCCCAGTTAGTTCTACATTTGTTTCTCTGATCTCCCTGCTTCTTTCATTGCATCCTACTCCTTCCATAGCCAAACATTAATGTCTCAGCATTCTTTCCTTCATCCTTCTGCCCCATTATTTAGCTACTAACTGATGCTCTGTACTTTTTTGACTTTTGGCACACAAACATAAACAAAGAAACAAACCAAAACATGCTGTCATGAAAGTATCTGATATTTGTCATTTACTTTCTTAGTACAAATGTATACCACACTTTCTCTTCTAATCTCACATTGATGAAACTCAAGTGAATATTACAATCATACTTCAGCTCTTTGTGTCTTTCTTGCCTCCAGCCTATCTCAGTAATGAGTGGGCAACAACAATGACATTTGAAATTTCACAGCTCTTCTCTTCTTTTTCCTTGACTCAAATGAAAATGAACAAATGTGCTAATAATATCTGGTTGCCATTGTAGCCACCACCAAAAGCCTGGCCAAAGCAGCTCCAAGCCACACATAGCTCTATACCACCTTTTGCATCTACCATGTGCTCATCAGAAGAGATAAATGGGCACTTGCAAAGGAAAATGAAATATCATTAAATCCAAGGGAGAAGAAAGTTACACGAAGAGACACAGTGTTTAACAATGTTAAATGCTACAGAGAGCTTGGGAAAATAAGGATTTGGAGTTTATTGGTGACCTTTGAGAAGACAGTTTTATTTGAGTAACGGAGGAGGAGTAGAAACCACATTTCCTCAAGTTGGATAGTGAGTGGGAAGAGAGAAAAAGAAAGCTTTGAAGCTAAAGTATTCTTTGACTGTGAATGGAAAGGAAAAGAGCCATAACCTGTAGAGAGAACATTTGTTTTATATTTTTAAAAAAAGGAAAAAAAAAGAGGAGATACTTGACTGGTTTTAGAGAAATCTAAGATGTATGTTAATGTTTCAAGATCTTTTTGAAAGAATGAAGATTATCAAGAGGAATTAATGTAGATGAGAAGGGAGAGGCGTGGTCTGACTTTGATGACAATATACTTAATATTTTCCCTTCAGATTTTAAGTTCCAAGAGTGTAAGGATTTTTTGTATTATTTTAACTTAATATTACCAGGGTTTGCATGCAATAAGTACTTTAAAAATCTCTATTGAATTTAAATAAATTGATGGTCTCTGCAACCTTTCCTTCTTAGGTGATCTGGATTGATAGTTTCTTGTTCTAGTTTAGGAGAGTAATGAAGAATAGGCTGGTTCTTTTCTTCTGCAAAGTTACATTCCAAGGTAATTGGCTGTGTCTACTCATTATCAGGGTATGGCTTCTATGTGGCCAGTTCCTTTATTGTACCTTTGGCAGTCAAGTGGTGGTGATCAAGAAGAGGAACCTAAACATAGGCTAACATAGTAATGAAAAGGCATAAAGCTGAGCACATTTGAATAGGCAGAACAAGATTCATGATGCAAACACCATGTGCAAGTCAGAAAGATAAGACTACATGTTATGATGGGATCTTTCTCATCTTATGCTATTTTTTGAGAGACCACTGACTTGGTTTTCTGGGTCAGATCAGGCTAGATGGCAGGAACAGATGCTTCATAACTATTTAATGGTGTAAAGTAGAGAGTTTGCGCAAACAATAAGTATTTGTTTTTTTTTAATTCAACACCGTTGTAATAACTAAACAGTAAAAATCAAACAACTTCTGCCTATAGATGCATACTTAAAAGTAGCATATGACTGACCTATTTTTTATATTATCATGGTTTTTAGAAATTGAAGAGTAATTAGAGAACATTGAATCTGACACCCTTGTTTTGCAAATGAGGAAACTGAAGCCCACAGAAGCAAAATTACTCACTCAAGATCAAACAGCAGTAAGAAGCAAATCTCGGATTCAAACTCAAGTTTTCTGGCCCCAAAGCAAGTCCTTTTTTTGTATTATGCCACGATGCCACTATCAATTTGTCCCTTCTGATTGAAGGCCCTTATCGTTGTTGATTTTTATCACTAAACCAGAGATTCATCCCCCCGCTTTTTCTTATGTAACTTTCACATTGTCAGAAAGTATTTTTTAAAATGAAAAATTTAAGTGTATTTGCATAGAATTATAAGAAAAGACCTTGAAAGGCCTTTCAGTCAAGACCACTCCTAAATCACTGGTTTCTTACAGGATTACCCTGGGGAGGGTTGGCAGATTCAACAGCCACGAAATGAACAGTGCTAAATGATGTCATGTCAGCTTCCATTAAAACCTGAATTGATATATTATGGTTTCTAGGGAGTGTCTACATTAGCTTGGGAAATGGATTAAAATATGTTGGAAAATTGCTTCCCATTTTCATCTGATTAAATGATGTGTGTCCCTGACTAAAAGGAAAAAAAAAGAAGTTTGTGATTTAACCTAAAATGCATTATTAGTATGTTCTCTGTAGGCAGAGTGGTGGTCATGCTCATGGTGGAGTGGAAGTATATTGGCAGTCTCTCTTATCCCATTTTATCTTGATCTGTGAGTGGAAGTTATTTTAGCTTTTAGAGAATAAATGGTTTGACATTTCTGCATTTTTTCCTCACCTTTAATTTTCCTCCATCGTCTATCCTTGTTCTGTACATGAAGGCTGACTTATAGTTCTTCCAGCTAATCTCAGGGGTTGCCTAGAAACAACAATGACATGTGTGTGTGTGTGTGTGTGTGTGTGTGTAGTGTGTATGAATGTATGTTTATATGTATATATATGTACATACACACATATACACATATACACATAGATAGAAAGATAGATAGATAGACAGACAGATAACTTCCTTAACTCATTTGAATATTCTTGCTGGGCTAAGTAAGTCAATGACATGTCAGTGTTTTCTACAAGCACTTTGGGGTCCTTAAACAAATAAAATATAGACTCATCTTTTCTTCCCTTCTCCTTACCAAAAAGAAAAAAAGAAAGAAAGATAGAAAAGAAAAGAAAATGGCAGTTAAGAATCCAAAATCAGACCTTAAAAGAGTGTATTCCAGTTCCCTGTTTTCAGGCAGAAGACACTTTAGGTTGTCCTTACAAACTAATCTGATTAACTTGCCAGAACAGAATTTAGAGAATGGTCATAACAATTAAAAACAATTTTAAAATGTCTTTTTTTTTTAATTGACTTGATAGGCCTTTGAATGGTTATACAGCACTTCTTGAACAGTGAGGTCATGACCCACAGTTTAAGAAGTGCTGAAGGGATCCTGAGTGGAAAAGTTTAAGAAGTCCTCAAACTCAATTAAAATGTCCAACTTTGGCTATAGATGAACATATTTGGATCTACCTTAGAAGCCTATTCTGGTATTTGCTCTCTCTTTTTTTTCAGGAAAATTTTACTTCTATGTATCTTAAAAAACTTCTTCCTTATTTTTATCCCACATAGTCTTCTACAATGATGGAAAATATATAATCATTCCCTTACATTTAGTATGTTCAATGTTTATAGTTCTATCATCCAAGAACCTTCAGTTCTCTAGATTAAAAAGAAAATATTACTTTTGACTTTTAAGTTCAGGAATTGTTTCCCATCTTTTAATTATCTTTCATTCTGTTTTCTGCACATTTTTCATTTTATTTACATCATTAAATACAAAAACAATTGTGGAAAAAAACACAATTTCTAACCAATGATGAATTTAGCAAAATGATTCCTTCTTATGTCTCCCCTTATTGTTCTTTTTCATATCTTTTCATCACTGTTCAAACCCTCAATAGTTGGCCCTCACCCTACTCTTTTAGCTGAGAAGCTTGCCTCATATTTCATTGCCAAAAAAAACATAAATAAGCCTGAAATCATTAGCAGAGAGCTCTTTTTTTTTTACCTCTTCCTCATCTAACATCACTCAGATGCCTTCTGTACTATTTCCTTCTTTACCCCTGCATTACACAAATATGTTTTCCTTCATCTTTCCGAGGAAACCCATATGAACAAGTGGTCTCATTCCTTTCCAACTTCTCTGGCAGATTGTCCTATATTATTTCCATTTCATAACTAATCTTTATTCTCTCTCTTCCCAACTAGTTTCCAACTAGTTCTGCTTCCTACAAATATGATCATGTCTCCCTATCCTCAAAATTCTGTCACTAGATCCATTCATTGCTACTATCTATTATTCATTATTTATTCTTCCTTTTGTGGTTATGTTCTTTTAGAAGGTATAATAGGTGCCTCTACTTCCTTTTATTTTTTTTTCACTTGAAATAGCACTTTATTTTTCCCCCAATTACATATCAATAAAAATTTTAGAATTCATTTTTATGAGATTTTGAGCTCCAAATTTTTCCCTCTCTTTCCCTTCCCTCCCCTCTTCTGAAAATGGTAGGCAGTTTATACTTATGCTGTCATGTAAAATATATTTTCACATTCATCACACTTGTGGAAGAAGAAACAGATCAAAAGAAAAAAAATATGAGAACTAGTAAAGGAAAAATTATGCTTCAATTGGAATTCAGAGTCCATCAGTTCTTTATCTGAATAAGGATAGCATTTTTGTTCTTGAGTCCTTTGTACTTGTCTTGGATCATTTTGTTGCTGAGAAAAGTTGAGTCATTCATACTTGATCACCACATGATGTGGCTGATACTATGTACAGTGTTTTCCTGATTCTGCTCATTTCACTTTGCATCAGTTTATACAAGTCCTTCCAGTTGTTTTTTTTTTTCTGAAATGTGCGTGTTCATCATTTCTTATTGCACTATAGTATTCTACTACATTCATATACCACAGCTTGTTCAGCCATTCCCCAATTGATGGACATCACCTTAGTTTCCAGTATTTTACTGCCACAGATAGGGCTGCTATAAGTATTTTGCACATGTAGGTCTTTTCCCCTTTTTTATGACCTTTTTGGGATCCAGATCTAGTACTGGTATTGCTGGATTAAAGGGTATGCACAGTTCAGTTGCCCTTTGAGTATAGTTACAAATTAGTCTCAAGAGTGGTTGGATCAGTTCTTGACTCCACCAACAGTGCATTAGTGTGTCAATTTTCCCACTTTCTCTCTTTTACTTCTTTTTATATCACAATCTTCTTATTTCTTTTCTGCTTGGCTACCCTACTCATCATTCAACAAAACTACTCTCTCTGAAATGACCAGTGATTTCTTAATTGCTTAATCTAATTTGTTGTTGCTGTTCAGTCACTCAGTTGTACCCAACTCTTCATGACCCATGGACCATAGCACTCCAGGCCCTTCTATCCTCCACTATCTCTTAAAGTATGTCCAAGTTCATGTTCATTGCTTCCATGACATTATCAATCCATCTCATCCTCTGCTGTCTCCATTTCCTTTTTGCCTTCAGTCTTTCCTAGTATCACAGTATTTTCCAATGAGTCCTGTCTTCCCATTATGTGGCCAAAGTAGTAACGCTTCAATTCAATATTGACCTTCCAGGGAATAGTTTAAATTAATTTCTTTAAGTATTGAGTGATTTGTTCTCCTTATTGTTCAAATGACTCTCAGAACCACAATTCAAAAGCATTATTTATTCTTCATTTAGCAGCATTTAGCTTTTCTTACAGTCCAATTCTCACATGCATACATTGCTACTAAACAAAATAAATAAATAAAACAAAAAAACCCTTTGACTATTATGGATGTTTGTTGGCAAAGTGATATCTCTGCTTTTTAGTATGTGTCCAGATTAGCCATAGCTTTTCTTCCAAAGAGCAAGTGTCTTTTAATTTCATGGTTGTGGTCACCATCTCCAGTGATCTTTGAGACCAAGAATATAAAATCTTGCATTTCTTCTAAATCTTCTCCCTCTATTTTCCAGGAAGTGATGGTACCAGTTGAAAGATTTTTTTCTTATGTTAAGCTTCAAGCCAGCTTTTGTACTCTCCTCTTTCACCCTCACAAGAGGTTTCTTAATTCTTCACTTTCTGTGATCGGAATAATATAATCTACACATCTCAGATTATTGATCTGAGATTATTGATATTTTTCCTGCCTACCTTAATTTTTGCTTTCAATTCACCCAGCCTGGCATTTCACATTATGTAATCTGAAAGGAAGTTAAATAAATAAGGTGATAATATACTGCGTTATCATACTCCTTTCCCATTCATTTTTTAAATTTTTTAAAATTTTAAAATTTTTTTTAAAATTTTTAACATGTGTTTTTAAAACTTTGGGTTACAAATTTTCTCCCTTCCTCCTTCTCCACGCACCCTCATTGAAAATGCAAGCATCTTGATACAGGTTATAGATGTGTAGTCATGCAAAACACTTCCATAATAGTCCTGTGGTGAAAAACTAAGTATATTTCCCTTCATCCTATCCTACCCCCCATTTATTCTATTCTCTCTTTTGACTCTGTCTCTCCTCAGAAGTGTTTGCTTTTGATTATCCCCTCCCTTAATCTGCCCTCCCCTCTATCAACCCCCTGCTCTCTTGTCCCCTTCCCCCCTTATTTTCCGGTAGAGTAAGATAGATTTCCATACTCCATTGTGTATGTTATTCCCTCCTTAAGCAAATCCTATGAGAATAAGATTCACTTATTCCCTCTCACCTTACCCCATTTCCCCTCCACTGGAAAAGCCTTTTCTTGTCTGTTTCATGTGAGATTCTACTTCTCCCTTTCTCCTTTTCCCAGTATAATCTTCCCTCACTCCTTAATTTTATTTTCCAGATATCACCCCTTCATCTTCAACTCACCCTGTGCCCTCTATCTATCTATCTATACATATATATATTTTTCCCTCCCACTACCCTAATACTGACAAAGGACTCATGAGTTACAAATATCATCTTGCCCTGCAGGAATGTAAACAGTTCAACCTTAATAAGTCCTTATGATTTCTCTTTCCTGTTTACCTCTTCCATGTTTCACTTGAGTCTTGTATTTGAAGGTCAAATTTTCTATTCAGCTCTGGTCTTTTCCACAGGAATGCTTGCAAGTCCTCTATTTCATTGAATGACCATTTTTTTTACCCTGAAGGATTATACTCAGTTTTGCTAGGTAGATGATTCTAGGTTGTAGTCCTAATTCCTTTGCCCTCCAGAATATCATACTCCATGCCCTCCAGACCCTTAATGGGGAAGCTGCTAAATCTTGTGTTATCCTGATTGTGTTTCCACAATACTTGAATTGTTTCCTTCTGGCTGCTTGCAATATCTTCTCCTTGACCCAGGAATTCTGGAATTTGGCTACACCATTCCTAGGAGTTTTCCTTTGGGGATCTCTTTCAGGAGGTGATTGATGGATTCTTTCAATTTCTATTTTGCCCTCTGGTTCTAAAATTTCAAGGCAGTTTTCCTTGATAATTTCTTGAAAGATGATGTCTAGGTTCTTTTTTTGATCATGGCTTTCACATAGTCCAATAATTTTTAAGTTCTCTCTCCTGGATATATTTTCCAGGTCAGTTGTTTTTCCAGTGAGATATTTCACATTCTCTTCTATTTTTTCATTCCTTTTGATTAGTGTTACAGTGCCTTGATTTCTCAAATTGTCTCTATCTTCCAATTTCTCCATTCTAATTTTTAAGGAAGTATTTTCTTCAGTAAGCTTTTGGACTTCCTTATCCATTTGGCTAATTTTGCCTTTAAGGACATTCTTGTCCTCATTGGCTTTTTGGTCCTCTTTTGCCATTTGGGTTAGGCTATTTTTTAAGGTGTTATTTTCTTCAGTATTTTTTTGAGTCTCGTTTAGCATCACTCTCAGTTTTTCCTCTACTTCTCTTATTTGTTTCTCAAAATCCTTTTTGAGGTCTTCCATTGCCTGGGACCAATTCATATTTTTCTTGGAGGTTTTGGATGTAGGAGCTTTGGCTTTGTTGTTTTCTTCTGATCTTCTTTGTCACCAAAGTAAGATCATACAGTCTGACTCTTTTTTGCGCTGATTGCTCATGATCCCAGCCAATTACTTGAGTTATAAACTCTTTGTGAAGGTAGGAGTCTGTTTCCAGTGTGGAGAATGTACTGTCCTAAGCTTCAGGAGTTTTGTGCAGCTGTGTTCAGAGATACTTCTAGGGACCTGTAAATTTTCAGTTCTTCCAACATGGTACGATCAAGAGCGAGGTGTTTATGCCTTTCCTGGCCTGTGCTCTGGTCTATGAACACTCTTTTCTGTCTTGGAACTGTGAGGAGGGCTTCCTGTCCCCTGCCCTGCAAGCTCTACCATGCCAGTGCTCCTCCTCACCCCAGGACCGCCACCCAGAGCTGTGACCCAGATCGAAACACAGGCAAAGCAAAAGAATCCTGCACCAGCAGAGAGATCCCTGCAATCCCCCTCTGATCAGCCACTGGACTCCCCCTCAGTCTGTGGGCCAGAAGCTCAGGAGGCAGCTGCTGCCCCCGCCAAGCTCAGGGACTGTAGCTGAGACCACCGGCTTCTCTCTCTCCCCACTGGGACAGACTTTTCCCACTGACCTTCCAAGTTGTCTTTGGCATTCCTGGTTTGAGAAGTCTGGAAACCACCACAACTGCCTGCGATTCAGTCCTCTGAGGCCTGCTCCAGGGTCGCTCAGGCCTGCGCACTCACGCCAAACTGCTCTCCTCTCTCAGCCTGGCGCGATATACCTTTTCGATCAACCATCCAGGCTGTCTTCGGCTGGAAATTTGTTTTGCTCTGTCTTTTTATGGGTTCTGCTGCTTTAGAATTTGTTTAGAGCCATTTTTTATAGGTATTTGGAGGAGTTTGCTGGAGAGCTCAAGCAATTCACTGCTTTTACTCAGCCATCTTGGCTCCGCCCTCCTCCTTTCCCATTCTTAAGACAACAAGTTGTTCCATGTTTGTTTCTAACTGCTGCTTCTTTACTTGCACACTGATTCCTCAAGAGACAAGTCAGATAATCTGGTACTGCAGTCTCTTTGAGGACTTGTCACATTTTGTTGTGATGCACATAGTCAAAGGCTTTAGTGTAGTCAATGAAGCAAAAGTAGATTTTTTTTTCTGGAATTCCTCTGCTTTCTCCATAATCTAGTATATATTGGCATTTGGTCTCTAGTTCCTTTGACTCTTACAAAACCAAACTACTTTTTTTTGTAATAGTCAGTTCACATATTGATGAATCCCTGTTTGCAGAATCTTGAGCATAACCTTGCTGGTACATGAAATGAGTGCAATTATTCAACAATTTGAATATTCTTTGGCATTGCAGTTGTTTAGGATCTTTTCTAATCCAGTGACCACTGTTGAGTTTTCCAAATTTGCTAGCATATTGAGTGCAACACTGTTAGCAGCAGCATCTTTTAGAATTTTGAATAGCTCAGCTGGAACTTCATCACTTCCCACTAGCCTTATTGTTAGCAATGTTTCCTAAGGCCTGCTCAACTTTACTATCCAGGATGTCTAGCTCTAGATCAATAACTATACCATCATTGTTATGGGTGATGTTAAGATTTTTCTTGTATAATTATTTTGTATGTTCTTGTCACCTCTTCTTAATCTCTTCTGCATCTGTTAAAACACTATCATTTTTGCCTTTTATCACACTGTTTTTACACGAAATAGGCCCTTGATAGCTCTATTTTATTGAAAGATCTCTTGTATCCTTTCCTTAATTCTCATCCTTCTTGACCTCTATGCAGCCTTTGACACTCTCTGCTTTATACTATATTCTCTCTGCGTTTCAGTAACACTAGTCTGTCCCAATTTTTTGATTTGCTGGATCATTTTCCAAGTCACACTTTCTAACCTATGAGTGTTCCTCAGGACTCTGTCCTGAGTATTCCTCTCTTCTCCCAAAATATACTTTTGCTTGTTGATCTCATTAGTTCCTATGGATTAAATTATATATTCTATGCAAATTATTCTCTAATCAACTTATGCATTGCTAAACTCTCTTCTAAGCTGTGGTCTCTTATTTCCAACTGCCCATTAAACATCTCAACCCGGATTCCTACAGACAGCTTAAACCCATCATATCTAAAACTGATCTTCCTGTTTTTCCCCAAAACTCTCCATTTTTCCTAAATCTTCTATTATGATCAAAACTTTTATCATTCTCCCAGTCACCCAGGCTCATAACCTAGGTATCATTCTTGAATTCTCACTATCTTTCAAACCTGATATCCGATCTGCTGTCAGACAGTACATGGGCCCTGGGAATGTTCCAGTTCACTAATAATAAAAATGAAAATTTAAATGACTACTTAGTATCTCTTCATAGCATAAAATTTACAAAAAGGACAAATGGTAATATAACAGTAGTTTTATGACTCCCATTGCTCCATAACAACTTCAAACAATACAACAGGAACAGTGAATATTGGTAGGGCTGTACAAAGCTAGATACACCAGTGTCCTATTGTGGGAATTATGAATTAATCCAACCATTCTGGAATTTAATTCAGAATTAAGTGAGAGAAGTGCTTAAATTGTTTTCACCGTATGATACAATAATCTTGCTACCTAAAGAAAATCAAGAATTAGACATCCTGGATATATTAAAAAATGCATTAATAGCATACCATATTTTTTGTGGTAGCACTGAATTTGAAAGAAATTGGGCACCTGTAGACCGGGAACTAGCTCCAAAATTATGCTATATATACATACACACATATAGGAATACAATAATGTTATATAGTAAAAATAAGAAATATGTAGAACTCAGATAAACATGGGAAGATACATGTGGACTGTCGCAAAGAGAAAAAAAAGGAGGAACAAAAGGTAACATTAAAATGGCTTCAATGATATGAGTGAAAAAAATCACAAACATGACTGAATAAAACCTTTTTTCACAGTAGAGAGAGGAAAGACCACTATGACAGAGTATTACATATATATATGTATATATATATCTGTGTGTATGTATATATTTATATGTATACACACACATGCACACACACATATATATGTTATCAAACATGGTAATTAAATTGAATATTTTTGCTCAGTTGGTTTTCATTATTATAAAGGAACATTCAATTGGGAATGAAGGTCAAATGTCTATGATATTAAAAGGTATCAATAAAATGTAATTTAAATATAAAAGTACATATTAGATATAAAAACCTATTTTATGGAAGAAATTGGAAAAGAGAGGATGTGAACAATGCTCAAGAGAACTTAAACCTCCACATAACTATGTGGGATATTCTTTAAATCACTATTAGTAAGAGCAATATCAACTAAAACAACTCTACGTTTGGTCACATTACTCAGCCTCTATGAATGCTAGCTTCATCACTGACAAAATGAAAGAATTGGGTTAGATCATCTCTAAGGTCCCTTCTATCTTTAAGAGGCACTTACTGCTTTTTTTTTTTTTTTTGAAAGATTCTTTACTTTCTCTACAGCCATTGTAACTACTGGACACACCTGAAGTGATTCATATTCTACTTGGGGAAAAAATCTGAAAAAAATAAATATTCTGATTAAATTGGAGGCAACCTCAGAAAGAAGACACTAATAAGAGAGGGGAGCAGAAAACCAGCAATGGCATCTTGGAGCAGGTATAATTTGGCTGAGACTTTAAGAAATCCAGGAAAGTCATCATGCACAACTTTGGAAGAAGAAATAGAAAGATTTCCTCATCAGGGTTATTCATAATTGTTACATTCCTTTACCACCAATAAATTATTTTGCCTTCCTAATTTTGGCAACAATATCTTTTTTAAGTGTATGTCTAAATACATACATATATATATGTATATATATATATATACACACACATATATATGCATATGTTTGTATTTGCATGTAAGCACACATGTGAGTATATACATATACACAGATATGCAGCTGCTTAAATGTTGAAAATGCTGTAGATATGTGCCAAAATTATAACTAATCAAAAGTGGCACAGTTAATGCCAGAAAGATGCCAACACACACTGTGGTGTGATCCTTTATATTTATTTATTTATTTATTTACTTTTTGCTGAGTTGCACAGGAGCAAACATCAGCATGTAATGATGCATTATGACACAAAATAACAGGGGTAAGGGGCAAGCACAGGCTGAAATAATTTCTGCTATATTTCTGAAAGATTCAAAGCCACTTATTGCTCATTTTTTGCTGGGGTAAGCATGAATCAGGTTAACAGCTCAATTTGCCATGCTATTGCTTGTGGAAGGAAAGAGTACAAATATATCAGATGCCTTAAGAAAACCATCATAGGTGAGAAATTAGCAATTTCCAATTTTTTAGTAGGGAATGTTAGCTTTCTCAAATACAAATGCACTTCTATGGAGAAACATGAATAAAATATATTTTCAACCAAATAGAACAAAAATAAAAAAAAGCCATGTAATACATAAAGATTTCCCTTAAAATCTAGAAATAACTTTCAAAAAGTTAAAATTCATTCAGGTATATAAAGGGGAAAAATTTATTTTTGATGGGTGCATTTACTAGTTTTATCTATATAATACTACAATGAATTTTATGATTCAAGCGGCAATAAGAATTCTGTAACTATGGTATATCAAAATTTCAGCAAGTCATTAGAGTCTTCCTGGGAAAGATGAATGCATAGGGAGTAAGGTGAATTTGGTCAACCTGAAAGAAATTTTCTAGTGGAATATTTAAAGGATTTGTTCTTGACTCTGTTTTGTGTGAACGAGTGTAGAAAGAACATTTAATATGCTGATTACACAACTGCAAGTTATACCTAATATATTAAATGAAAATATCAGGACCTTTAAATATCTAGCAAATTAGAATGATGGGTCAAACCTAATAAGATGAATAACATAGAAATAAGTGCAAAGTCCAATTCTTGGATTCAAGAAATAAATCTTGCAATTTATAGGTTGGAGAAAATTTGAGCTACCTAAGACTTTCTGCGAAAAAAGACTTTAAGGTTTTCCATGGATTTTAAACACAATATAGTTTTTCTTCCATTTCTTATTTATTTACATTGAAAAGCTCTCCCCCCACACATAACACATCACAAACTCTCTCTCTCTCTCTCTCTCTCTCTCTCTCTCTTTCTCACACACACACACACACACACACACACACACCTGACCATAAGGGATTGATTTTACCCGTATTTTTTTATTTCTCTATTCCTTCTTCTTTAGAGATAACATCTATTCTCTTGGTCTCATATATTACACCTATGCAGATGACTTTTCATATTTACATCAGTATTCCTATAATCTCTTCTTCCTAGTTCTATATTCCAATTCTCTTGTGAATGTTTCCATCTAAGATATCTAATGATTTCAAAATAAACATGTACTGTGATGAGCTCAGCATCATTCCCTAATGCCTAATTCTTTCTTGACTTAGATATTTCAATGTTTAATGGACAATATATTTATGTAGCCTAGATTTCCTCTTGTATCCCTCCTCCTACACCTCTCGCCTCCCAAATATCCATCCATTATAACAAAGACTTAAAATAAGAAATGGAAAAAAAAGACAGAAATTCATCCAGAAAAAAAATCATCATTAAAAAAAAAATGTGACATGCAATGTTGCACATCTGCAGAACTCCCACTGTTTCAAAGAACTATGAGTGGGTATGTGTGGGGGGAGGGTATTTTTACATCTCTTCTTTGGGACTGAGATTGTTCTTTTAAATTTTGAGACAGTCATGTCAGTCAATTCAGGATTATCTTTCCTATTTACATTATGTTATTCATTGTATATATTGCTTTCTTAGCTTTGTGTATTTTACTTTGTATAAGGTCATTTAAGTCTTTTCATGATTTTCTAACAGCATCAAGTTCACTTTTTCTTAAAGCACAGTATTATCTCAATATATTCATGTACTCATTTTATGTAAATATTTACCAATGATTGGGCATCTATTTTGTTTCTAATTCTTTGCTCTCATGAAAAGTACTACTACAAATATTTTTATTCATATGGACCTTTTCTTTTTTTTTAATAACCTCTTTCTGTTTTTATTAATCTTACAATTGAATATCTAGGGCAAGGAGTATGGACATTTTGACTACATTATTCATATAATTCCAAGCTACTTTACAGAATGGTGTCACTAAAACACAAATCCACTAACAGTGCCTTAGTGTATCAGTCTTACTAAAATCTCTTTAATATTGATTATGTAAATCTTTTGTCATATTTGACAATTTCTTGAGGCTCAAGTGAAACCTCAGGTGTTGTGATTTTTATTTTTCTTATTATTGTCAGTTTATACATTTGCACATTTGTTAATTGTTTAAAATTCTTCACACAATTGTTTGATCATGTCCTTTGACCATATGGCTAATAGTAAATGGCTCCTATTTCTGTGGTTTTTTTGTTTTGTTTTGTTTTGTTTTTGGAGGGGGGACAGCCAGGTGGTTCAGTGGATAGACTGCCAGGCCTTGAATCAGAAAGATTCATCTTTGTGAGTTTAAATCTGGCCTCAAACATTTACTAGATGCATGACCCTCAGCAAGTCCATTAACCCTGTTTGACTCAGTTTCCACATCTGTAAAAATGAATTAGAGAAGAAAATGGAAAATAGTTCCTGTATCTTTACCAAGACAACCTCAAAATGGAGTCATAAAAAGTGGAACACAACTGAAAAATGACTCAACAAAAACATATTTCTGTATATTCTTCCTATAATTCGCTTTGTAATCTTATATACATTCTTGAAAGAACTTATTTCTTTGTGTTCCTTCATATATTATAATTTACCAAATTCCATTGATTATATCTCTACAATAACTCTCACATGCCCTTCATATTTTTTCCCATCTCTACTGCTAATTTTCTAGTTGAAATTTCTCCTAGGCTAATTTATTAATCTCTTAACTTATCTGCCTGCCTCTAGTCAATTCCTTATACAAACCATCCTTCTTTAAAAAATCATCATTATTTACCCAATAGAAAAGTCTGAACATATCACTTTTCTACTTAAAAAAAATACTGTAGATTTCCCATTTTCTAAGTACAAAGTGTAAATTTTTAGCCTATCATTCAAGATCAACAACAGATTCACTCCAACTTACTTTTCCATATTAATATAACAGCAGTGTCCATATACCCTGCATTTCAACCAAATTGGGATATTCACTATTGTGTGATCTTATCGCCTGCTCACTCTTCACTATACATTTTTACATATGCCATTTTTCTATGCCTGGACTCCATTCTCAATATGTCTTAAAGCACCATTTATGTCAAATGAAACTCATTTCCTCCTTCAAGTTCCAGATCAGACTCCATCTCCTCCATGAACGTGGGCCTAATTTTTTTACTGTTAGAATAATTTTGTCTTCTTTTTAAATTTATTTTTTGCCACCTTTATCTATAAGGATATTCTATGTTGAGTTGTGGTTGTTTATATATAGGTATGGTTCACCAAAATAGATCATGGATTGTGTTGGTGCTTTTGTCTTTTTTTTTCTCAATGGTTTTTGAAATAATAAATATTTGATAAACACTTAATTAAAACTGAATTGAATTGAATTCTATAATTTCTAACACAGAGATCAGCAAATAGTAATTGCTTGATAAATATGAGATGATTTGTTGATTTTCTACCGTACTATTTGTTTCCACCAAATCTTGCAAAATAAGATTTTTTAGTGAACCTATTTTCTAAATACTAGTGAATATTTTCCCTTAAATATCTCCCAAACATCATAACTAAACCCAATAATTTTTAGCAATAGCTATTATAAAATTGATGCAAAATATTATAGATATATTTTAGCTATTACAATTCAATTGATACTGAGTAATTTTCATATGCATGCATAAACTGATGCATTCTCAACAAGTATATACATCAGAGTAAATTTTGTATTGTTTATCTTCATTAGAGAATAAATCACTGAAATCAATGAGATTTTCACTCAGATGACTATTATTCAAAACCTTTAATCATAAATTTGATAAACATTTAGTATAAAGGCCATTTTTAGAGTATGTTTTATTGTTGATGATACAGATATGCAGTTTTTAGATGAGCCAAGAATTAACAACATATAAATAACTCATCATACAACTTCAATTCTACATTTTAATATGATAAAATATAAAAATTAATTACATATTTGATTATATTCATATATTAAATTCTAAAACATATTATATGCCACAATGCTATCATTGCAGATATTTCATATTTAATGTTTTGGCAGAAACATTATATTGTTTATATAAATCTGCTATGAATTTTTGCATCATAATTCACATTCTGTAGAATAGTAATGTGATCACAAGTTTTTTCATAAAAAAGAATGATTATGGATGCATATTATACTCAAATTATTTAAATAAATATTTTATCTTTCATTACAAAAATATTAAATTCTTTCATAATAAAGATAATCTATGGAAGCTTATTTAATGATAATATTATTTAGTCCTAATGTTTCACAATTACCTCCTCCCCTCCAAAATGTTCTGTGATTATAAGCCAATTGGTACCATCAATTTTTTTTTTAGTGCATTGTCATTGGTTCCTGGTATGCCTTGGCATCCATATAAAAACCTGTAGTGCAAAAAGTGTCAGCTGTACAGACAGATAGCCTGGATTCAGATCCTGGAAGATGAGTTATTGAACCTCTTTGCACTTCAGTATCTT
This sequence comes from Vombatus ursinus, assembly GCF_900497805.2. NCBI lineage: Eukaryota > Metazoa > Chordata > Mammalia > Diprotodontia > Vombatidae > Vombatus > Vombatus ursinus. The sequence continues at coordinate 41,948,634 of NW_020954596.1, read as the reverse complement.
CACATGTAAAATGGACTATAAAATAAGCTAGACATGACAACTTCTGATGTCCCTTCCCTCTTCAAATCTAAGACCCATGATCCTACGAGTAACTGTAAACAGATATTAAACCTATGGCTTATATCATAGCCTCTCTCTCTATTATAATCATGTCAGAGTGAAGGAGGTATTTTACATATAAAAGGATTACCCTGTATGTATTATCCTTATTCTCTAACACTAGTCACAAAATAATTACTTAGATTATTCAGATTATTGTTTTCATCAGTATGGGAGAACTTCCACTTCTAATACCTACTAGCAAATCCTTCAACCCATATAAACTTCAGTTCTTCATCTCCAACACAGAGATGATAATATTCATACTACCTTATTTTCAGTGTTATCATGAGGAAAGATTTTATTTAAACTAAAATTGCTAAATAAATGCAAAGAGTTGTTATAGAAACAACCAATTCTATGCAAAATAAATAAGGAATTGTTATTAGAAATAATCATTTCTCCTCCAGTGCAAATCCCAACTCTTCCAAAATATCTCATTTTGTGCAATTCTGGTCAATCTCTTTCTGTAATTTCTCAATAGCTGGTTCATGAAATATAGCTTCTTCCTACATATTTTAATATGTTAATGATGATACAATATAATATTCAGGACATATTTTTTCTCTCATTCTTGGTGCATCTCAGACTCATCATCTTTTCTGGCTGTATATGCCCTTGATAATCTATTTCAAGTTCAATGTTAAAATAACAGTACTACTAGCCTTTGTAGAGAGGATGTGTAGACTTTTTGAAGTTTGAAAGTACTTCCATTATCTTCTAGTTTATTCTCTATATGAAGTCCTAATCTCCTCTACAATATCTCTGAATGTTTGAGTACATAGCCTATAGGTTTTCATTGTCAGGAAGGTTTTTCTGATACTGAACTAAAATTCTGCCTTTCTGCATTGTAATTTCCACTTGCTTATCTTAGTTGTGGCCTCTGGTATCTACTGTTCTCTAATGAGAATCATAAATTATCAGATTTAGAGGAGATCTCAAAAGTCATCAAATTACTTTTGTCCTCTAAAGTTGTCACATCTAGGGAACGACAGTGATAACTTTATTTTTGAAATTAAATGAACAAAAACCAAAAAGAAATTGGAAAGTTTCCATAAGGCACATTGACACATAAATATGCTGGATTACTTTTTTCCCCATCAAGAGTTATGAACTCCCATCCTATTCCTGTTTATGAACATGAACTCTTAAAATCCACATTTTCATGATTTCCTGATATTTTTATTTGTTTTGGCCTGTTATTTCTTCAACTGGGGAATGAGAGCTAAGCTCCTAAGAATATATCTCCTTGAAAAATTCAGTTGATGTCAGTAAAAAAAAATACTCAAGTTGTGCTGGATTATTACTCAAAATAGTCACACAATTTGTTTAGATTGCTATTTTTTGTGAAATTATCTTAGCTAAACAAAAGAATCAAATAAATATTTTGATGAATTTTTAATTATATTGAAATGGTCAAATAGCAATCTACAGTAAACACTGAATTAGTAAATGACTAATTTTTAGTTCTTTTTTTAGTACATAAATAAATTGCATTAAAAGATCAACATCAGATTTCAACATCAAAGCCTAAGTGAGGCTTAGGGTCTCAGAAGATCTATGCTTACTTTTTTTGGCCTATATTTTACCTTTGAGGTAGAATATTTGACTAAAAGAAATTAGTTGAAGTTATTTCAGCAACTTTTTCTTGCTTTCTTTTATTGAAGAACAAATTGTTTTGTACATTCCTGGTCCATTCAAAAGGAAAACAACATGAAATAAGATAGAAAAATGTAGTGGTTCATCATGTGTGCAATAAATCCTGTGAGAAACTCAAATATTTGTTAAAGCTTCATTTGCATTTAGTTATGGAAAATATAACTTCTTAGCTCAACAAAAAAGCTCAGAAGGGTTTTAGAACATGAAATAACTCTTTTCAAATTTTGATGAGGTAATAGTAAATTAGATATAGATCCCTGTATGGATATAGGCACAGAGATCCAATATTCCTCAAATTAAAACTGAACAAAAATTTGGGTGTTTTATTTGGCCAATAAACAAATAAAAAAATTATCTTGTCTCAAATATCAGGGAATTCAGTCATTATTGTTGTTGGTAGTAAATCTTTTGTCAGATTTTTTAAAAGGCTTTTAAATTTGGAACTTTTAAGCTAAAATAGATCTTACAGGCAATCTAGCACACACCCCGTATTTTGCAGATCAGTAAATTGAGGCCCAGATGAGTTAAATGATTTACTTAAATTACACTACTAAATAGTGATAAAGGTGGAATCAGAATTAATATCATCTAATTTTTAGGCCAGTGTTCTATTTACTTCTAGTATCATTTATGGCCTTCTAAGTAGCTTTGTGATTCTATTTTTCCACTCTTTAATATACACTTTAAATAGCTACTATCACATTGCTAATGCACAAATCCTACCATACCATCACCCCTCTTAAAAACATTCATGAGCTCTCTATTGACTTCAGGATCAAATCTAAACTCATTAGCTTGGCATTTAACTTTGACAGGGAGGCTTCAATCAGCCTTTCAAACCTTATTTCATATAATTATTCTTCAAATCCTTTATTCTGAAATCAACCACCTTTATCCCCATCTTTTATCTTCCAACTTGATGTATTCTTAAATACTGGCCTTCATGGCTGGAATGCTTTCCCTCATTATCTCTGACCATTAATAATTCTCTTACTTTGAGGTTATGCTATCCACATGCAAAGAAAGAATTATGGAATTTGAATGCAAATCGAAGATACTATTTACTATCTTTTTTCTTGTGTTTTGTTTCCTCTTTCTGGTGGTTCCTCCTATTGGTTCTAATTCTTACTTACAACATCACTAATGTGAAAATATGTTTAATAGGAATGTATATGTATATCCTATATCAGATTGTGTGCCATCTTGGGGAGGGAGCTATGGAGGGAGGGGAAGAAATATTTAAAACTCAAAAGCATATGGAAGTGATTATTGATTAATCAAAATAAATTAATTAAAAAAAGAAAATAACCTGATATAAAAAATAGTGATGTGTTATCCCATAAGTATAGAGACAAATGTTCCAAAGAATGGCATACTTGTGGGAAATGAACGAAGTTTCTATTAACCCCACTGGTGCCTCATAGTCATTATTCATAGGATCCTAGGATTATCAACCTAGAGCTGGAAAGGACATTAGAGGTCATCTAGTCCAACTCCTTAATGTTATAGATTAAGAAACAGGCCCAAAGAGATCAAGTTATTTGTCCAGGATCACATAGGTTGTAAATGACAGAGCTAGAATACAAATGAGTTCTCACTAAAAGTTATTTTACTCTTACATGGCTTATCTTATTCCCAATAGTTATTATTCAAACCTATTCTCTCCTCTTCTTTACTCAAGCCTCTTGCACAACCCTATCAACCTTTTTCTCAGAAAGACCTTGTAAGGTCCAGAATTCTCCTGACTATGGAAACCTGTACCTCCCACTTAAGCATGTGGTGAGTTTGATACCAAAGGAAGAGGCCAAGAGGCTCCAGAATGATTATAGAAGTTTAATCAATCATTATAAATACTTAATTTAATCAATCATTATAAATACTTATGAACAGGGATGGCTGCCAGATGATTCAGTGAATCACCAAAAAGGCCCCCAAAAATTTCTGTGGTAATTATAAAAATCATAGAAAGGGAGAAGTTATAGGGTGTTTCACTGTGGATTAGTGAACATTTGGGGTTTTTCTGCTTAGTTAATGTTTTGGCTAATATTTAGTTTATATCTAGCATTGAACCCAGTTCCCAGACATCCAGGCATCTATCCAGTGCTGTTAGGTAAATGGCCAGACCCTCAAGGTTATGTACTGGTCATGTACTGGTCACAGTATCTAAGTTAGGTTTTTTTCCTAAACAGGTCATGATAACCGGGCTTCCACCTTTCACAGAGTTTAAGTTAATGGCTTTTCACATCTTAGTGTGTATTATGGCTTTTCCCTAATTGGGATCCCACAGATATAAACTCATTTTTTATTAGGAAAACAGAGTCCATCCCTTTTAAGCTCATCTTTACCCATATTTTTTTTTACCTTAAAACTATTGTCATGACTTCTATTCTTTCTTGAAGCAGTAATACTTCTCAACAAGAAAAATAACTCTATGCATGCGCTGGACTCTATTCCCTCAATTTCCTTGGCTTATTGTTAGGGAAAAATAAAACACTCTACATGAACAAAACCCCAACTGTCATAAAACTAGAACTTCTCTAAAGCAAAATGTTTTTCCTCTAGAGATACTGAATTTTCTATCAAATAGACTTCAGATGGACATCCTATGACTACTGCTCAGGGAAGTGGTAGAAATTATTTCCATTCAGTTACCAGTTGGACACATTCTTCTATGGGCTCACTAATTCTGAAATTCTATAATTCTGTGAAAGGAGAAAAAATGATTGGAAAGGACATGAATACATTAATGACTCCCAAATTTGTCCATCTATGCTTGCTTTCTAAAACCTTTATCTAGAGTAGAGATGTATGCAAAATTAAGAAGCAGGCAATTCCCCCCCCCCAACCTAGTTGACTATGATCTGAAACTAGTTGTGATATTTTTATTCTATTTTAAGACATATTTGAAGAAAATTGAGGGTAAGACCTATAGAACATGGAGAAAAAAAATCCTCACATGGACAGCTCCTAATGGAAACAAATCTATTTTTCAGAGATTATATCTAAAAGAAAAATCACATTGTTACACGTGTGAAAAGTATTTTTTCCAGTTTCCTTACTGATATGTGTGGAAAGTGAAGAAAAAAATCATTTTGTGCTTCTATAATATTTGGCACCTAAGTGTCACCATTATCCATCTATCTTTTCTTTATTTGGGAAATATTTAAAGTAAAAAATTTATTTCAATAGATGGTATTCTCCCTCTCATCTCAAAATATTTTTTGGTAGAAACTATACATGACTTAAAGAAAACACTTTTTTTCTCAATAAACAAGGTATGCAATCACATAGTTAACATTTTATTAACTGTTACATTTTAAAAATAAATACATCTCTTCTAATAGGAAACATTCAGCTTAATAATACAAACTCTTTATTGTAGTTGATGATATTTAATAGTATGGTTGGTTTAGAAAATTTGACTGAATAGGTATTTTCAGCCATTGATGAGTCTGAGATGCTCTAAGTTCTATAGCTTGGTCAAGGTTCTCTGTGAGTTTTTGTAGTTTAAAACTATCAACTTATCATTACCTGGTGACCAATACTTGGATAAAAAGCCTCACCAAACTCCCCTGAGTTGGAATGACAATCTATCATTGTTCTTGATGCCTTTCTTCTTCTGTAGAACTCACCAAGAACTTAGGCTTCACTGGAATGCTCTCTGATAACTCAAGGTCACCTCTTTATTTAGGGGAGATGTTACAGTAACACTTCATGAGGGTCTTTATAATAGAGTAACTTACAAATAAATTTCATGATGTGCCTATGAATTCTATCCAGTTTATATTACAAGGTGATTTTCAACTGTGCAAGGTAATATATATACATTCTGAGTAATTCACAGTTGTATTTCTCCAAGTCCTGTCATGTATTTAAAATTTAAAAGTCATCTATGTTATGATGTATTTAATTTTCAATATTTCATTGTAGCTCCTCAGTGAATTATAAAATTTACATAGCTCAGTTAGCATAATAATCTAACAGTAGATTAATAATATCTCTTTTATTTTTCTCTCAACACTACTTCAAAAATACACCATTAACATAATTGTTTTCTATCATTTTCTTAACGGAAAATATAAAATTAGAAGGTTTCTAATAGCTTTAAAAGCTTTTTATAAAGACAGACTCTCAGCTAACTAATCTACCCAAATGTAACATACAGTTCTAAAAGTTGTCTCTGTACAGCTACATAACTTCAGATTTTTTTTAAAGCTCTCTTATAGCATTTTTTTCTTCACCTAAAATCACACTATGACAAAGCTGACATCTAGTTTCAAATCTTTCAAGGCTTCACTGTGCTATGGGGCTTAAGAATTTAATCTCACTATTTTTTAAAAATTCTTTTTAATACAATCTCTATTTTCCTCATTCTTCAATAAGAAGACCGACTCTTTTATGCATAATACAGTTATTAGACTAACTGCTTAAAGTTGATGTAATAATAGAAGTAGTTGTATAGGTATTAAGTAACAATAGGTTGTTTTTTTTTTACCTTTATTTTTTCTTTTTTAGGCAATTGGGGTTAAGTGACTTGCCAGGGTCACACAGCTAGTAAGTGTCAAGTGTTTGGTCTGAAGCTGGATTTGAATTCAGGTCCTCCTAACTTCAGGGCCAGTGCTCTATCCACTGCGCCACTTACCTGCCCCCCCCCCCCTTTTTTCTGAGGCCTTTGAGGTTAAGTAACTTGCCCGAGGTCACACAGCTAGTGTGTGTCAAGTGTTTGGTGTGAGGCCAGATTTGAACTCAGGTCCTCCTAACTTCAGGGCTGGTGCTCTATCCACTGCACCAACTAGATGCCCCTAGTTTTCTTTTTTCTTTCTTTTAATGCACTCACATACCTACTGTACGAGACTGTAGTATATCACTTTGTCGAATGTAGAAACATTAACAGTTTCAAAATAAGAATGTTAAAATTTTTGTAATGTATATTTTCCCCCACCTTGCCTTTCATGTATTTATTTCACTGAATTATTTCTCTGAATGGCTTGAAGTTGGAACACATTTTAGTATCTGTACCAGTTAGCTCACTATAGATCCCTGGATATTACACTGTACCCCTAACTACTTCTCAGAATTCGCTTTCCAAATTTCTGTTTGTCTATTTTTTTAGTGCATTCTCGTAATATTCCCATCCCTCTATATAACTATTTATTGATCTATCTATCTACTTAGACATGTTTAGAAATAGATACATAGATAAAGCCTGTAGTAATATTGACTAAGACTGATCAAATAAGTCAAAAGGGGCTTAACATACTTTGAAAGATCCTTTAAATGAGGCATCTTTCTGCCTCATTGAATTTCTGCCTCAATCATTGAATTGTCTTTCTTACTTGAGCTATACTGACTATATTACTTGTACTTATAACTGACTATATTACTTGTACTTACAATGCTAAGAAGTCAGGCAATCAACTAGATTATGTTGTTGCTCAATCATTTCAGTCAGGTCTTATGATTTTGGCCCCATTTGGGGTTTTCTTAGCAAAGATACTGGAGTATTTGTTAATTTCCTTCTCCAGATTGTTATACAGATGAGGAAACTGAGGCAAACAGTTAAGTGACCTGCCCAGTGTCACACAGCCAATAAGTTTCTGAGGCCAGATTTGAACACAGAAAGGTTAGTCCTTACTCTTGGCCCAGTGCTCTATACACTACAACATTTAGTTGCCCTTCATCTGGCTTATGATAGCATTCAAATGGATAAAACATTTATCAAGGCTGTATCTTCACAACTTTCTCAAATACTGAGGATACAACAATAATAAGTGGGCTTGGTGATTTGATTATTGTTAATATGGCACACAAATCTTCCCGGAAAGAGAGAACTGTCAGACACATTGGTGAGACTATGGAGTAACTTGATAAGGTAAATTTTCAATGTAACTACCAGAAAACAAACATTCTCCTTTGAATAAAATGCATTTTCTAAATTTCTTCCTCACTTCCTCCTTCCCTGACCCTCAGTTTTCCATTCTTGATATCTGCTTTTGTAGTAGCAAGAATTATTCAGTACTATATTTGAATCATTTCAAAAGTAGTAGAATTTAATAGAGCATTTGATCCCTTGACATAGTTTTCATCAGACAAGAGTCACATACAAACCATAATAAGGCATGAGAGTAGAACTACATTAAGTTAGACAATGGGGAAAAACATTAGTAAAGATTTTTTTTTAATAACAAGTTCTTTCACTATCACCAACAGTGGAATTATCACCTTTGTACTTAACAGCACAGTCTTTGATAGGCTGTGTGAGCAAGAAGAAATATCACTAATGAAAATCAAAATGCCAAGAACAATTGACCAGCACCAAGTAAACTTTGAGGGGCTTAATGCTAGGTGCAACACAATTTTGAAAATATTGAAGGATTCTTTCTGAAGGTATCTAAAAGAAGGAAGTATACTGAAGAGTTGGAATTAAATTAAATTAAGATTAAGACATCATTGCCCAAAAGGTAACCCACCAAATTTTTTGAATCTCATTTGAAATTCAAATAAACATATATAAAGTACCTACTATGTGCCAGATACAAATGTAGACAGTGTCTGTTCTCAAGTAGTTTACAATCTAATGGGAGAAGACCATACACAAAAGAAAGCTGGAAGGTGATAGGTTTACTGTTCCACCACCCAGTTTTCCAATCGGACGGGAGAAGAGGGTAAGGCAGTTGAGAAAATATTAAGTATCCAAGGGTGAGTTTAACAGTATGATAATGAGATTTCAAGTCATCAGCTTATCCTAGCAGGAGCATCTTGTTCCAGGAAGTTCAAACCAAGAAGAAATTTAGATGGAAAGTAGACAGTAATCTGAAAATTTACTTATCCATAGTCTACTTTTACTACTACAAAATGTTTCAGAAAAATCTATAGACAGTGAAGTTATTTTGATATAGGTTTGAGAAGAGAAGAAAGCTTTCACAAATAATATTATTCAGCAGACTAAGTTTTTATAGTTCTAAAATTAATTGAAAGGTGCAGGGAATGAAAAATTCCATTGTGCCCACTATTTGTTGACCTCAAACAGCAAAGGTATTTGCCAGATGATGAATGATATACTGTACAGAATTCAAAGAGAAGAAATTTCTCTATAGATGGAGAGGTTGTACAAACTGTCCTATTTGAAAATGATTTGTGCTGATTATGTCAGACCCTAGAATATTGCAGAACATTCTAAATGACATATCTATATCTATATCTATATCTATATCATCTATATATATATTTGTCTGTCTGTCTGTCTAACCATACTCCAACCTTTAGTTTAACTTCACACTGGAAAACAACAATAACAAGAATGAAATCCAAAATATGATATTAGACGTATAAGCCAAAGAGATGATTCATTATTGCAGATGCCTTAGACATTTGTTTATGGAAAATAATCTGGGACAATAATTGAACAACAGGCTGGATTACTTTTCTGAAATTATTCAGGGCATTAAATTATCTCAAACTTCTTTCTGAAATAAAGGCTCATCTTTTTAAATAATTCTATCAGCTATACGTTATGGACACAAACAATGGAATTACACATTTTTCAAATAAATAAATTTGAAGACCACTTAAAGGACTATGGAGGGGTATGATGAGGATAAGTAGATTGTAACACATCAGTAACCATAACTTGTACAATAGAAATGGTTTGAAAGGTTACTCAGAGAAATTTATGGCCAATAAAATAAAATAAAATGGGCTGGTCATGTGCTAAGGGCAAAGGATAACTTATTGATGGCCCATGTATTTCATTGGTGACAATACAACATCAAGTGAAGAAGAGGAAAAACAACAACATTTTGGGTAGAGAATTTATGGAAAGTCATGGTCAGATGTCATACAGATGAAAACAAACATGGATGCGTTGTGATCTGCATCATCTAAGAAAGTATACACATCTCTATGATTACAGATAAATTGAAGTATTACCATAAATATTTCCTCACCAACCATGTTGCTGAGCATACCAGAGACCATGCCTTGAATATTTTAATCTTTAATCTCTGGAAGTTCTGTTCTAAGGTCCTATTGTCCTGACTTATAATTTGCCCAGATGGTTCACTTTTATGCAGACCCCATCTATACTTAACTTCATTTCATTTCCTATTCCCTGGTTATTTATTTATTAAACTTCTTACTGACAAGCAAATACATTTATCCTCCCCATCTAGTTCTGAAGTTGTGATAAAATCAACTCTGTTTTTACTCTTGGAAGCTCCATGTCACTCTATTTCCCTCTGAACAATTCCCCACCAAAGAACCCTCCTAGCAACCACTCCCCTATGCAGGTTGCCTTACCACATTAGAACAAAGCTCCTTGAAAATACTGTCTTTATGTTTGTATTTTTATTTCCAGGGTTTAGCACAGTGCTTGATACACAATGTCTTAATATATCATTTTCTTTCATTCATTCTATTTTTTTTCAGTTATCTTTATCCAGGAATACATTTATTTCTACATTGTCAATATAAACCTCACTAGTCAGTGCAGATGATAATCATTGTGCCATAATTATAGTGGTTACAGAAAGGTTTTTCTAGTCTACCACTAAAAAAAATCACCCCTCTCCTCCCCCCCAAAACTTTCTGCATTCAATTTCATAATAAAGATTCTTTCCTTGGACTCAGTTATTATTATTATTATTATTATTATTATTATTTTATTATTAGTTTGTTGTAAGCAAGCAGATATCATTGCAATTGATACTACTAAGGGCAGCTAGGTGGCACAGTGGATAGAGCACCAGCCCTGAAGTCAGGAGGACCTGAGTTCAAATCCAGCCTCAGACCAAACACTTGACACTTACTAGCTGTGTGACCCTGGGCAAGTCACTTAACCCCAATTGCCAAAAACAAAACAAACAAACAAACAAAAGAAATTGATACTACATTGATATGGAAAGGATTAATAAGATCCATTATGAAAGAATTTCTCAGATGATTTTCTGAGAAGAGTTTTAGAGATAATTGGTTGGGGAAAATAAGAGGATATTGATTAACTAGGGTATACATTATAGGATGAAAATAGAAAAGAACTTGGTAATTATCTCTATGGCCCCTAAATTACTCCTATCAAAATGTTGTGTGGGGCAAACTGAGTGTATTTCCCTCTTAATTAGCCAAAGACTGATAATCATTCTGTTATTATGTCCTATAATAACCATTGCACGTAGTGCTAGGATTAGCTTTACAACCAAAAGGTTGCCTTTGGTTAAACTACCAAACACATTAGCCACACATATTTTAGTAACTGATATTTTAGAACATTTTATTTTAAACAGCTGATGATTGAAAGTGTTGTGATTTTCTGGAGCTTTGTTTACTCGGTATTTGAAAAGTGTTAATTTCACCTCTTTTGAATAGAAGTAGGGCACACAAATGTGTGTCTAAGACTGAAATGTTTTGACAGTAGTTACATATAGGAATAAGGTTGTCAATGAAAAAATGGAAATGAAGACATGAATACATGATAAATCTGTTGATTATTGGAGATGCTATATACCCTCAGTGCATAAGATAATGTTGGTGAGCATGTCATGCAGAATCAAAAACTGTAGTAGCAAATTTTGCTGGAGATAAGGTGCTATAATTACATACTATTTTTCATTTAACAAAAATGTACTAAATCCCTACTATCTACAAATGAGGAATTCTCTGTGCTGATGAGATCACAAATACTTAGAACATCTATTTCTAAGCAAGGCACCAGACCCTCTTTTGGAAAATCATACACTGATGAAAAAAGTCATAGTCTCAAAGTTACTACTTCATTCTACTGAATAATATTGTAGTAACAATTTACAAGATTGCTGCTGTGGTGGCCTTGAATTTTTAAAAAATTCATCTTAAAATTTGTTTTCTTTCAGTAGAATGTTAACATCTTGAGGATAGGCATTTTTGTGTGTTTTTGTTTTTTTTTTAATTTAAAGTAATTCAATTAAAATTAAAAAAAAACATTTATTAGGCATTGGCTATTTGTAGATGCTGTGCTGGGTACTGAAGATACCAAGACAAAAATGAAAAAAAAATCTATCTTTAAGACATTTACATTCTACTGGGGAAGTAACATACTTACAGACATTTAAAAATATAACGTTATTATTTGTTTGTCCTTTGTTCTTGAAGAGGATCAATGAAATCATGGGGTGATATCTTGACTCATGTGAATTGGGTTTAAATGAGGCAGAATTACATGAAGTCTTCAGTCTTATTCATCCAGAGTCATCAAAGTCCAGTGGCAAGACAAAAGTCAGGACAACTACCAATGGCCTAGAGTACAGTGGATGACCTTGGTGTCTTTGATGACTGATCAAGCTTTAAGCATTCTACAGAGACTTCTTCCATCACCTTTCATGGACCATTGGAAAAAAAAAATTCTCATTCGCCCATTCCACAGGGAGAAGTCTTCATATATTTTGAGTAGATGCCTTAAGTTTAAGGCCTGTCTGTAATCCTCAAACTGTTTAGATCATTTGCTGAGACGGTTTATTGGGGTGTGGCTGGTGTACATGCTATAGCTTCTTGGAACCACAGGCAAGAGTTCAGTGCCAGGTGGACACCAAAGGTAGGTAGACATCCCTGAAAAGGGGTTGGCAAGCCCTTACACCAGAGGTGCTAGTCCTCCTTGAACATACCATGGGCAGCAAGGTGGTGCCTTAGTTAGAGCTCAGGGCCTGGAATCAGGAATATTTGAATTAAAATCCAGCTTCAGACACTTACTACATGTGTGAACCTGGGCAGGTCATTTAACCCTGTTTGCCTCAGCTTCCTCATTTATAAGATGAGCTGGAGAAGGGAATAGATAACCATTCCAGTATTTTGAATAACTAAAATGATGTCACAAGACATTTTGAAATTTCAGAATTTATTATGACTTGTTAAAATAAAAGCAAAGCAAAACCATTTAAATGTCATGTAGTGATTGGGAAACTACTATATCCTGAATTTTTAAGACATAATTTGCCTCAGGTAGGCTTATTTCTAAATTCCACATTTTTTCCTATGCTCTGATCTACCAATTTGTGATGATTAGGGAAGAAAAAATAAGAACCCATATGTAAGAGGGATTGTAAAATATTCTCTTCCTACCTGTTTCTAATTCTCCACTGACAGGATAGATCCACTTTAAAAGTAACTGGAAAAACAGATGGTGAAGTATTACATTAAAAAAAAAAAGTTTGTGTTCTTTTAAATCTTACAATGAAACAGGTTTACCTTCTGTTCAATGATTTCATGGGCCAGGGCAAAATTCAGGTATCCCATTTAAATAAATAAATTAATATGTATGTGTATATATATGCATATATATACATTTATATGCATATGTGTGCATTATTTTTCCCTACTTACATGCTAAGCATTTATTAATTTGATTTTTTTTAGGCTTTGAATTCCAAATTCTATCCCTCCCACCTCCCTGAGATGGTAAACAATTAGAGGTTATACATATGCAATCATGTAAAACATTTCCATATTACTCATTTTGTATAAGAAGACTCAAATAAAAAAAGTGGAAAAAAGAAAATGAAAAATAGCATGCTTCAATCTGTGTTCAGAAAATATCAGTTCTTTCTCTGGAGGTAGATAAAATGCTTCATCATTAGTCCTTTGAGATTCTCTAGGATCATTGTAATGCTGAGAATAGCTAAGTCATTCACAATTCTTCATCATAAAATCTTACTGTTACTGTGTACAACTTTCTCCTGGTTCTGCTCACTTCACTTTGTATCAGTTCATGTAAGTCTTTTCTAGTTTTTTTTTTTTTTGCTTTTCCTGAAATCATCCTGCTTTCATTTCTTATAGTACAATAATATTCCATCACAATTATATACCATAACTTATTTAGCCATTCCCTAATTGATGGGTATCCCATTGATGTCCAATTCTTAGCCACAGCAAAAATATCTGCTATAAATATTTTTACACAAATGAGTCCTTCCCGCTTCCTTTTTTATATCTTTGGAATATAAGCCTAGCAGTGATATTGCTAGATCAAAGGGTATGGACAGTTTTATAGCCCCTTGGAAATGGTTCCAAATTGTTCTCTAGAATGGTTGGATCACTTCACAACTCCACCAACAATGCATTAGTGTTCCAATTTTCCCACGTCTCCAACATTTATCATTTTCCTTTTTTGTCATGTTAGCCAATCTGATAGGTATGAGGTAGTATCTCAGAGTTGTTTTACTTTATTTTTCTTTAATCAATAGTGATCCATACCATTTTTTTCATATGACTAGAGATAGTTTTGACTCCTTTGTCAGAATATTGCCTGTTCATATTCATCAATTGGGGAATGATTTGCATTTTTTTTATAAATTGGACTAAATTATTTATATATTTAAGAAATGAAGCTTTTATCAGAGATATTTGTTGCAAATCACCCCCCCCCCAGTTTTCTGGTTTCCTTTTAATTTTGGTTGCATTGGTTTAGTTGGTGAAAAAACTTTTTTAAATTTTATATAACAAAAATTACCTATTTTACATTTTGTAATGTTCTCAATATTTGCTTTGGTCATAAATTCTTTTCTTACCCTTAGATCTGACAAAAAAAATCCATGCTCTCCTAATTTGCTTATGGTATCACCCTGTATGTGTAAATCTTGTACCCATTTTCAAGTATCACCTTTTAAACTACTAACGACTTTGTCTAAATGATAAGGACAATACACTTTAATAGCTCTTTGAACTGACTCAGACATTAAGATAACTTCTCAATTGGTCTCCCTTCTAAAAGTCTCTTCTCTCCCTACTCCATCTTCTACAAAGCTGCTAAAAATAATCTCCTTTAAAAATATAGTCATGTCACTCTTCTGCTCAAAATTCTTTAGTGGCTCCTTATTACTCTTTGGTTAAAACATAGACTCCTCAGACTAGCCCTTTACAATCTGGCTACAGCCTTCCTTTCAAAACTTGAGTTTGCACTTCATTAGTTCTTTATAAAGTCTTCATTATAACCAAATTGATTTACTTCCTGTCCCCCAAACTCTACATTTCATTTCCCAAATCAATAGCTTTTTTAGAGGCTACTGTTATTCCTGGAATGGATTCCCCCTTCTCCTTGAAAAATCCTTACCTTCCTTCAAGATTCAACTCATGCATTTTCCTGAGTTATCATCCAATCAATTAGTGCCTTTGCTCTGTCTTCAAATTATCATTATTTCTTTATATTTATCGAGTGTTTTCTTATTTATGTGAGTTCTTTGAAGGCAAAATTTTTTCTTTGTTTCTATTTGCAAGTCATTTTCAAGATTTGTCAAACATGGTTCTCTAGACATGAAAGGCATGTCATAAATGCTTGCTGAATAAAATATCATTGAAAACAACAGACCCCAGACTATCATGACAATTTAGGAGAATTCAAAAGCAAAGGGACATTTCTGCAATTATAAAGTAATGTTAAAATATAAGTAATAAAAATATTCCAGAAAATATACACAATTACTCTTCCCAGAAAGGCAAAATGTAGTAGGTTATTTGCTTATTGGTCACTTTTTTTTTTGTAGAGGAGGTAGAGATTAGTAGTAACTCACTCCACATGGTTTCCTAATGCCTAGTGACAGCACACATGATGTTTACAAAATGCCATGATGTCCCACCCTAGATATTTACTTAGCAGACCTTTCTATTTTTGAGAATCTCACAGCCAAACTCAGAAGAAAGTCTTCCAAAATGAATCCAATTAGAAACAGATTTTTCCTCTTGATAATAATGTATCTTATATTTTATATTACTTATCTATAACTTGCAGTGAGCCTTCATACAAATGAATGAATCAAAAATAATTTATTAAATGTTTATGTTTCATAGTTTTCATTTACATTTTTCTATTTGAACTAATTATCTTAAGAAGGATGTGTTAATGACAAAATTTAAAAAATAAAATACTACATCAATGTGCAGTTTTGACTTGATGGTAGGTGACAATTTAATGTTATTGAGTAAAATAGCAAAATGCTTTATTTGGGTAAAATAACTTCATAACTCTAGGGATTCTATCATAAAATAGATAAACTTAAAGATAAGAGAAAAAAAGCACCAATTAGAAAGTAATGAGATGATAAACAGCCTAACCACTGTCAATTTATTTAATAATATGTTTTCAACAAACAAGTAAAAATCCAGAATTCATTTTTTGGTTCATATGTAGATTATTAAACAATCTAATTGAAAGAATTAGATCCACTAAACACTGGATACAATGAAATTCACTGAAATATATTTTCTCCACACACCTTGGCTTGTAATTAATAGATTCTCAATTTGGAAGAAAAGATTTACTAATAGTAATTAAACATCTTAAAAGCAAAGTTAAATAAGCTCACTCTTGATAGAATATTTTCTTGATGATTCCTATGTAACTTTAGAAATAGCTATATTTGTATCCATATCTATGAATATAAATTTTTTTTATATTAGACATCCTGGAAGAGAGCCAGAGCTCTACTGAGAAGATGTAAGTTCAAATATAAGCTATGAAATTTATTTCTTGTTTCAATTTGGATGTTTTTTGTTAACTCTGGACCTCCCTTTTGACATTTATAAAGTTAGTAGGTTAGAGTATGTAGCCTCTGAGATCTCTTCCATTTTTAAATATTATTCTAAAAATTGAGATTTATAAATCATAGTACAAGAAAATATTACATATGATGATAGTTAATAAAAATAATTTATAAATTCTCAAAGCTTGACCAATATTCTTATTCACTATTTGCATGAGGTAACACACTAAATCAAGAGACCAGATTCCAGATGTGGCAGTGTCCCAAAAAATCTGATATCTTGGGAATAGATTTTTTTATGCTGCTATATTGAATATTTTCCTGGAATAAAAGATGTCAGAATTCCTAAAGTACGTACTAAGGGTAGTTGCAAATCCTGCTGTTAGACAGTTTTGAAAGCATGAAAAAAAAAGATGAAGCAATATTACTAAATGTTAAATTTAAGTACATATGACATGTGTCAATTATATACTTCCCTTTGAATCTTGTGTCCCCCCCTTTTTTGGTGTTATTTTTTCCATTATGGTCATGTTCATAGGATTAAAGATGAAGAGTTCAAAGTGCCCTTACAAGTCATGTTGTACAATCCCCTTTTTTATTTTTCAGATGTGGCCTAGAGAAGTTAAAGGCTTCCTTCTGTGATTGCTTTGTCTCATTTGAAGGGAATCTCTGGCCCTCTCCTTGTGGTCAATCACTCTCTCTTGACTTCTCACTCGGGAACACATCTGTGACTCTCAGTGATGCAGGAGCAGCTACAAAGGTCAGTCCTAAGGTTCCAGCTCACAGGGAATAGCCATTGGTGTAGAGATTCCACCCACCCACCATAACCTGTCAGGTTTCTGGGGCCTACCCTGCATTCTCCCTCATTTTAAGCACAGCCCCAGCCAGAGGACCACTTGCCCAGTGTGCCTTGTCAAGTGTTTCAGCTTGTATAGACATGTATAAACTTTTTCACATGCTGACAAGATGGACTTTTTAACACTTAAACTCTACATAAAAGTTAACTGGACTTGGTTAGTTGCGGGTGCAATTAGGAAATTTTCATTTAATATACATCTAGGATTTTTTTCCTTTTCTTTTGCTTGATTAAAGTTGCATATGCCAAAAAATCACACACAATAATATCCCTAATATCCAATAATCAATGTCTGAGATAATCAACTGTCTCTCCACCGTACCTTGCTGTCTCTTCCTTCATTCCAATGATTTATTTGCCAAATGGATATTTCTGTGTTCCTCTTTTTTTCTTTGCAATTTATATGCTTTCATTTTGTGATCATGTCTACCTCTGTGGTTTCAAAATTCACTGCTTTATACATGATTTCTAAGTATCTATCCAGCAACAATTTCTCAAACAAGTTTCAAGATCGCATTTCCCACTACCTGATGAAAACTTCCACTTGTGTATCTCACCAACACATCAAAAACAGCTTGTCCAAAATGGAATTAATTTCCCCCTAAATCTGTCAATTCTCCTAATTTCACTATTTGTATTGGTAGTATCATCATTCATTCAGACTTGAAACCTTAGTCAACATTAACACTTATTTCTCCCTAACCCTCTCATACCCATTCAGTAATTTCACTAAATCTAGTCACTTGACAATTCCTGTAAAATATACATCACTCATATCCATCCCTCTTCTCTACTCATACAGCCATCATTCAGAAGAGGAAGAATAGAAAAGGATTTCACCACAACCAATTTCAATATTTACAAAGTACTTTACATTTATTACTTCATTTTATCCTTAAAACAACCCTATAAGAGATTATTTTTTATTATCCACATTTTGCAAACAAGTAACTGAGGCAAACAGAGGTCAATTGATTTGCCAAGCATCCCATAACTACTCAGTATTATTGATCATATTTAAATTCATGTATTACTGACTCTAATTCCAGCAGTCTATCAACTGTACCAATATTTTGCCTTTATACAGGCAATCCTGTTAACTAAATTGCTTCTATTCTGAACTAATTTAACAATTACTTGTTAAGTACCTCCTATATGTAAGACATTATGCTAGATGTTGGGTCTACAAAGACAAAATTAAAAATAGCCCTTGTGTTATTAACAGCTTATGGTCTACTGGGAAGCTCTATCATGTAAGCAGATAAGTAAAGGGGAGATGGGTTGAGTCTCTTCTTTATGAGTGATTACATGTTCTTAGAGCAAAAATGAGACCCAATTAGGCATTGTGAAAAGAATAAAGGAACACAGAAAAATGGGAATACCTGATATTTTGCCTGTGCCCTTGGCAGTTGGCAGTGTGATTCTATGTTAAGGGTTTGGAGAATTGACATTTAAAATTAAAATGGCCCTGTGTGAAGGTTGGAGGGTAGGATGAACATTTAGGCAGATGACTTTTTGGAAACTGACATTTCCAAGGCAAGCATTTATTTGTGAAGTACTTAACATTTCAGCACACAGGAAACTAATTTTTGACAATTTACATAACATTAAATCAGGTAGGATAGCCCCAACTTTCAGCTCTGATATCTTTGTAATTTCAGATGAGACTGATGAAAAATGCATGGCATAGTATAGGGTGAGAGGAGTCATGAAGGACTTTTATCTAACTTTTAAAATTATCATTCAGAATTTAAGTATTTAAGTATATGTAGAACTAGATAGTATAGCTCATCAATCCTTCCTTTCAGCCATCCATCCATCTATCCATCCATTCATTCATCCATCAGTTACTAATTTATTATCATTTGCAAAGATCCAGATAACATAGAATATAATTTAGACGTGATTCCTGACTTAAGCATGTATAACGTAGAACGGGTGGTTAGATAGTGATAAGGATCACCACACACTATACTTTACTCATAGAACATGATTAACAATAATTCTAGTGCAATATAAAATAGAATAAAATGATTGGATGAGAAACTCCTATAAATATTAGTGGTAGTGATCTGTTCCTTCAGGCCTAAAGAGCAAAAGAAACAAATAAATAAAATCTCACAACTCTGTTGTATAACCAAAATTCATTTATTACATAGTATGTATTATAGCTCTATGGGTTGGAATTACATCTTCCTACTAAAATTTATCTTCTGTGAGGAAAGGGACATTGGTGTTCTAGCTAAACCTCTGACTCTCTCCCCAGTACCTATCACTGTTCTTTGCCCACATCAGACAATTAATAAATGTTTATCACTCATTGAAGAGTAACAATGTGCTCTGAGTTAGAAAAAATACCATTTGGAGCTTCCTCACCAAAAATATCATCATCATCATCATCATAATCATTACCATTATCCCTATTGTCTACAACTAGGATAATGCTAAAAATGCTATATTTGAGCCTACAGAAGATACTTTTTTTATTTAATCAATTACAAAAAGTTAGTTTTTGCAACTGTGCAATAGTCCAGTGAATATTAAACATAAAAGCTAAAAAAAGTGATAATGATTTCTCTCAGTTCCATTCAACAAAATCAAAATGAGAAAATGATTATCAATAATAACCATCTGCTCATAGTCTAACCTATAGTCCATGCCATTCCATGGGGCTGTGGGACTATGGCAAAATAGAAGAATTACTTCCAGGGCAATGTACATTGTGGGTTTAGTATCTGCTAAGACTATTATGGCAGGAATCCTAAAACTCTGAGAAATTGAACTCTGGTAATACCGTTGATAGTGTAAGCAACTAAACCAGTGTGATGTAACTGCTTTTAAGAATCAAAGAAATGTACAGGGTCTCAGAGTGTTGTAAATTTGCCCTTTTCTAAATGATTATGATGGCTAGATTGATATGGATAGTAGAAAAAGTTGTGCTCTTTCCTTACTTGATACCATAAGAAGAGGAAATAAACCATAACAATTCTCAAATATCAATACTTAATTAATAGAAATGTATCAGTGAAGTTAAAGTCAACCAAAAGAGCAGATGCAATGTCAGCTTAGATGAAATGGAATAAAGATATGAATAGACTCATTTTGAGCCAGTTCTTTAGTACAAGTATATTGGAAACCTCTTTCCAGTTAATAGGCAAAATTTCCATACTGTTTTTTTTTTTTTTTTTTTTGTTTTATCAGTAGTAACCTCAGTTCCAAGTCATGGAATAATGTATTGCCAGTCAGTGCCAAGTAATCCATTAGAATGGATATCACCCCAAAACTTAGTTTAGGGGGAAATAAACAAGAGATTTGAGGCATTGATAAAATCCAAAGGAGAAAAAGTTGAGAACCTGGAGGTGACCAAAAATTTTCACATAATACAAATTCCAGAAATTACATAAAAATGTAATATATGGCCAAAAAATAACAATTTCTCAATTTTTTAAAAGATGGGCAAATTTATATTGGAATTTTGAAACATTTGTTTTTTAATTTGTTTTTGCTTATCTGTTTGACTTTTTGAGTTTAATGGCAAAAAGCCAGTCAGAAAGTACAAAAACTGAATAATTAAAAAACAAACAAACTGGCATTTCTGGACTTCCACACTAAAGTCTATGTAGTGACTCTCACCACATTGAAGTCCATAGGAAGAAAGATGGAGATATGAAGAAATGCTCAAACCATTATGGCAAAAGAGACTTAAGAAGGCTATTGAACATATATGCAAAGGTAATAGAAGACTAAATTTCGAGTTAGTACACTCAGTTATCAAAATAGATACATGCAGAATATAATATGAAAAACAAAGGTATTTCAGAGATTCTAGATTTCCTTAATCAGCAATTGGGAAGCAGATCTGAAAATTTAAGGTAGTACACTTGGAAAAAACAAAACAAAGAACAAAATTAATAATTGAATATCAACCAAAAATTCTACTGCAGAGACTTGAGAAAGAAATAATTAAGAAAGAAAAACAATGAAGGAGAAACGATTGCATATATGTTTGTAAGAATTTCAACACAATAAAAATAAAAATTGGATCAAAATAAGAAAGATTATTATAATTAATGATGGTACAGTTATATTAATTGGAGTGGTTGAATCTCTAGCTAAAATGGATTCAAATGGCTCTTCATGGTTGACAGACCTGTAGTGAGTATACTTTGGCTCACTCTTCCAGAGCCAGGGATACTACATCTCTCTCTCAAGTTTCTATAGTGCTCTGAAGGTTTTTCTTCTGTAATGCCATTATCTTGAACACCCACACATTTTTCCCCATATTACCTCATGCTTAGGAGTCAGTGACAAGGATCCTCATTCCATTTGACCAGTAATAAGACTTAGATTTTTCAAAGGAATAATTACTTTGAAGGTAAAGAAATAACAAAAGTGCAAACTCACCTCCACCTCCCATCCCAAACATTTCAGCAAAACATTATCCTTTATAACAGCTCAGTGACTTGAGAGAGTGGACTCAAACTTTTCTCAGTTCCTATCTAGCTCTATACCTAATTTGCATCAAGATGTTGTGCCAGCTGAGTTCTCATCTCAGCTACCACTAAACTGGGTCTTGAAGGTCATTCCCCATTTTTCATCTTGCTGCACTACTTTGGGACTTCTCTGATTTTTTGCACTATGGCTCAGGAGGCTCATTATTGAGATTACCTCAACACACTATAAAATATCATTAACTTTGGTACTTCCCCTCATCACTAACCTATCTCTCTCTGATGGAAAGGTGGAGCCACGCACTCCAAACCTCTAATTAAGGAAAGAACTTAACATAGACATTTCATTTCTTACTTGGCTACATTGTTTTGAGGCTTCTCCAAGATGCCCCTGTACTGAATACCTTTCCTCCTCCTCCTCCTTCTTTTCCTCCTTCTCCTCCCTTTCCTGCTCTTCCTCATTCTCTTCTTCCTCTTCCCCTCTCCACCCCATTTCTCCTTTTCAGCTTCCTTTTGGGAATTGTCTTCTTGATTTACATTGTAAACTCTTGAGGGCATGGATTATATTTCTTTTTTGTATTTTTAGCCCCAAAAACTTAGTACAGTGCCTGTTATGTAGTAGATACTTAATAAATGTGTATTGATTTCCAAAGTTCAATTTGTATGCACTGGGGTACTGATGCTGAACTGGCCCCAATACCCAGATGCTAAGAAACTCACAGGATCTCTCTCCTGACTTTTGAAGACTTAAGAACAGAAACTCTACTCTATTCACCTAGAATAGAGAAGAGCAAAGCAAAAACCCAAGGACTGAGACCTATTTCTTGAGGCCATTGACTTCAAAAGATAGAATAACTCTATGCCTCTCTCCTTACAAAACTGACCCTCTGTGTTGAACTTATAATAAAACATGAACCAGAGTAACATGTAATAGACAACCACAGTTTTTTGATTCTTTTTCTATACATATGCATGATTTATACAAACTTCTTTCCCTGCTTCTTACTCAGTAGAGTACAATTTGCACAAAAGACAAAAATATTTTGTTTAGTCTGTGTGCCTTCCATAGAGTAAATGCTCAATAATTATTTGCTGAACTGAATCACTGAATTACTTGTTTTAAGGGAAAAAGATCCTGATATATTTGCATATGTACATGTATGAATAAGAGGATAACTTTTTTTCAATCTCATCTCAGTATACTAAGACACAATTCATCATCATGGAGGTTTTGCCTTTATGATGCCAAATTTGTAATTCAAAACTAAAACAAATTCTTTAAAAATGAATATTTTCCATATATCAAATTATTTTATGTCATATAGATAAAAACCATTGTGATACTAAACAGGAAATACTGTATTCACTTTCTATTTTCCCCTTATTTAGTCATTTCAAACAAGTATCAGTTTCTTCACCATAGAAACAGGTAATTGCTGTTCTCTGTACATTTTATTTTGACTTTATGAACATTTTATTTCATCTCAAATTCAACGAGATATAAAAAACCAAATATATTCAGTCATCTACTACCTTATTTTGGAGAGATCAAAAGGATAGGAGCGCAGAAATATAAAAAGAGTTGTTCAATTTTGTCTGATTCTTCATGACCACATTTGGTATTTTCTAAGATACTTGCCATTTTTTTCTCCAGCTGATTTTGCCGATGGAGAAACTGAGGCAAACAAGATTAAGTAATTTGCCCAGAGTCACATAGCTAGTGTCTGAGGCCAGATTTGAACTCAGGTCTTCCTGACTCCAGACCTGGCACTACCTAACAGCCTGTCAAAAAAGAGAGTTGGATGATATCCATGGCTCATTTTTCTTCCTACCAGGATGGATAAAGAACAGATACCTGTGAAAAAATGTCTTTCTCCATATAACATCAGTTTATATTATATTTTTACTGCATTTCCAACTATTTGTAGTTCTACTATATGTAGTTTAATACAAATTCAAATTTCTAAGGGAAAGCCCAGAGGAGTAGGAATTAAGATGTCCACTAAGTAGCCATCTGAATTAGTGAAAGTCAGATTACTTCTCTAAGTCTCATTTTCATTTTCTGTAAATAAAAAATAAAAAGGATTCAACTTGTTGACCTCTAAGGTCTTTCTTAGATATAAAATTATGTGATCTGGGAGCCAAGAATTTGATCCAAAGATCTTTATTTCAATAGGAATTTCTCATCTTTGAACACTAAATTTTAAACAACTTAAAGAACAATTCATTAGCTGGTATTAAACAGTGATGAGTAGTTAACTAGTATAAAAAATCATTTATCTGATTCAAAAATTCAGTGTGAACTCATTATATCATCCCCTTAAAATGTGATCCAATGCCAGCTAACGGTAAAGATTAAAAGGCTCTATGTGTTAAATTAGAAAAGTCATGTCAGAATTATAATATTATATATTCTATGTGAAAAAGCATAGGATGTGAATTAATTTGCAAAATTTATCACTTCCTCCCATTTATCAGCATCTTTTATTTCTTTGTATTGGAGAGACATTTCATATTGGGAGGTCAATGGCAGAAATATAAAACTTATTTTTGTTCCTATAAAATAAGAAAATATATTCTCTTGATGTCTAATTTAAGAGGAATCTCTAGCATCCTTGCATAGTACTCTGTCATCAGACCTGTACTTTTCAATCTTTTTATCAATAACTTTAATGTCAGAGAAGGCATGTTTACAAAGTTCTTACCAAATGCAAAAGAGAAGGGATGAGTGGATGATAGAAGGACACAAAATAATTTTTTCAGACTAGAACAATGGATATGATTAACAAATGTAGTGCAATAAGTATCAATATAATGTCCTCTACTTCACACATATCTAATTCACAGACTACAGATGGTCCCCAATACTTCAGCTTGTGGCTATAACATGATTAAATGCAATTAAGACATGTTTAACAAAAAACATTAAAAAAAACATCAAAAAGTTAACTTGTGGTTTCTAAGTCAATATACACCCTGCAAGAATCCTTTTCTCTTGTGTTTATCATCACTGCTCTACACGAATAAACAAAGCCAACTACACACATAGATGATGAGGGAATATCTACCTTGAAATAATTTTTTTTAAAAAGGTTGAATTTTGTCTGAAAGGTTCTTATGAATCAACAAAATGACACGGTGTCAAGAACATTCTATCTTACACCAAAGCAGTAAAATTTATTGTTGAGTGTGAGCTCCTTGAGGAAGATTTTTTTTTTCTCATTTTTTTCATTCTATCCAGAAGGTTGTTGTTCAGTCATTTCAGTCATGCCTTACTCTTTGTGACCCCATTTGCAATTTATTTGGCAAAGATATTGGAGTGGTTTGTGATTTCCTTCTCCAGCTCATTTATGCATGGGGAAACTGAGGCAAACAGGGTTATGTGACTTGCCCAGGGCCACACAGCTAATAAGTGTTTGAGGCCATATTTGAAATCAGTTCTTCCTGATTCCAGGCCTGCAGGTCCATCCACTGAACTACCCAGCCGCCCTATCCAGCCACCCTATCCAGAAGACTAACTGTAACCACTTGCGTATAACAGGTGCTTAGGTGAATTGAATGGAACAACAGCATTCTATTATCCTCTGCAGAGCTCATGCCATAATTGGAGTAATGTATTCAGTTCTATATTTTATGAGAGATATTGATACCCTGGAACATATAGAAAGGATGGTGACCAAGAAGTTTATTTGCTCTCTGTAACAGGTTTTTCTTACTGAATATGAGATTGCCTGGTTTTACTCAGTTCTAGAAAGCAGACATCAGATAATCTGAACATTATATGATTATATCCTCAAATATTCTTCTTCAATCCAATATGGATATTTAAATTTATAAGGTACTCTATACCAAATTTCTTTTCAACTCTGTAATCACACAATATTTATGTTGGAGGTGGAAAGAGAGGTGGGATAAAATATGTTATTTGAGCCTTTATGTAGTGCCTACTTTATTGGCAGTAAATCCTACATATCCAACAGTGACCATAATTCCAATTAAATTTAAAATAAGTAGCAAAGTTAGTAAAAAGGACAATCATGTGGTCTGAATATTTTCTGTTTCCATGCCCACATGACTGCAATGATATATTGGTGGGGGAAGTGAATAAATTTTCTCCAAATTCATACTTCAATGGTAGGGAAGAGTTTCAATTTTAGAGTTATTTGCCTTGCATCGTGGGTTGAAACATCTCTCCTATCTGAGCTCTCTAGGACTCAGCTGCCAGACGTGGCATTATCCATTTCAATCACTACTCAAGTGCACATTAATTTATGTTTCTTTTTTATTGTTATCAATATGTATTTTAACTTAATTAATGATGTTTACTAAGTGCCTACATATACCCATATATCTATTGTTGTTTAGTCATTTCAGTCATATCTTCATATCTTCACTCTTCATAATCCCATTTGAGGTTTTCTTTCTTGTTTTTCCCTAATAGTATTTTTTCCAATTACATTTAAAGATAGTTTTCAATATTCATTTTTTGTAAAATTTTGAGTTCCAAATCTCCTCTCTTTCTCTCCCTCTCCCTCTCATTCTCCCTATCCTTCTCTCTCTCTCTTTTTCCTCCCACCTCTGAAAAAAATTAAATAATCTGATACAGGTTGTACATATTAAACATATTTCCACATTAGTCGTGTTGTGAAAGAAGAATCAGAACAAAAGGGAAAAAGTGAAAACAGTGCTCTTTGATCTGCATTCAGACTCCAAAGTTCTTTCTCTGGACGTGGTTAGCATTTTCACTCACGAGTCTTTTTGGAATTGTCTTGTATCATTGTATTGCTGAGAAGAGATAAGTCTGTCATAGCTAATCGTCACACAATGTGGTTATCACTGTGTACAATGTTCCCTTGATTCTGCTCACTTCACATAGCATCAGTTCATGTAAGTCTTTATCAGTCATGTAAGTCTGAAATCCACCTGCTCATTATTTCTTACAGGACACTAGTATTCCATTACATTCATATATCAAAACTTGTTCAATCATTCCCCAATTGATGGATATCCCCTCCATTTCCAATTTTTTGCCACCACAAAAAGAGCTACTATTAATATTTTTGTACATGTGGGTCCTTTTTGCTTTTTTATTATCTCTTTAGGATACAGACCTAGTAGTGATATTGCTGGATCAAAGGGTATGTACAGTTTTATAGCCTCTTGGGCATAGTTCCAAATTGCTGTCCAGAAGGGTTGGATCAGTTTACAACTCCACTAACAATGAAAAAGTGTTTCTTCTTGAAATATTTTTTACTGGAAGAGGAAAGATCGAGTTTTAAAGGGAGAATGACAAAACAATTTGAAGCTACTTCTGAATTTAGCTCTCTTGTTAGTGTTGAACGTCATTTAACTGAATAGAGAAACTATGTCATCAATGATTCTCAATTAACTCGGGAAGTAGGAAAATCATCCTAAGATCCTTTAGTGAAAAAAACAGCAAGATTATTTTATCTCAAGGCAGCAATTGGATAGGATGATGTTATACTTAGGCTCAGAGGGCTTTTATTGCCTACAAATGAGAAGTACACAATTTTCCTCATAATAGAAAGGAAAATTAAGATTTAAGCACATAGTTAAAAGTATGGTGAGAAGAGCACAACAATGAATTTAGATGGCATATTTCCTTAAAATGCTCTATACGATAATTATATTTATAGCTTATATTTTAAAAGGTCAATTCCAAGTCTTATAATTGATATTATTTAAATCAACGTATAAATTAATCATTGTATTTTAATCCTCATCTTCTTGTTGCTATGTCTAGTGTTCAATCCATTGTGCCATCAATCTATCACTAGTGCTTGTAAGCACCTGGGAAATAAATGAAAAACATGAAACAATTCTTAAATTTAGAGGGATTTCATTCAATACTTATTAATCAGGCACTATTGTGCCATAATGGAGAAGTAAGCAACCTCTCTAGGACTTGCTGTACAAATCTATTCATATTCAGTGACAGAAATTATAGACTGATAGGACATAGAGATCATTTTGAACCAGTGGTGACAAACTGAAATAGAAATGGGGTCACTAAACCATATGTAAACATCCCTGTGGGACACATATTGACTTAGGGAACCAGGTATCAACATTATCTATGTCCTATTTAAAACTATTTTGTTAACCATCTCTCTAATTGAGGGATTTTAATCTGGCTGGGACAGAAATGCCCTTAGGCTTTATTTTTGACGACTCTTAAGTGGATCAATCCAGGTTTT
Organism: Vombatus ursinus; assembly: GCF_900497805.2. Classification (NCBI taxonomy): domain Eukaryota; kingdom Metazoa; phylum Chordata; class Mammalia; order Diprotodontia; family Vombatidae; genus Vombatus; species Vombatus ursinus. Next base: position 41,920,850 of record NW_020954596.1, on the reverse strand, counting down.
ATAGATGAGGACACTGAGATCAAAGGAAGTTCAGAGACTTTGCCAAGGTAGATTAGAAAGTAGCAAAACTAAAATTTGAACCCCAGGTCTACTGATTTTAAATCAATCATTCTTTCTGCTATGCCACTGTGGCCATCATATTTATACTTCAAATTCAGAAAGATTTCATGTCATGCAATAGAAAAAAATCACTGGTTGGGGAGTCAGAGAACAAATTCTATATCTACTATTTATTACCTGAGTAATTTTAGGCAAGACATTCAACTTCCATGGATCTCAATTCAATTCAATCAACATTTTTAAGCATGTACTATGTCAACTTGATAAAAAGGAAGGGTCCTTGCTCTCAAAGAGCTTAAAATCTAATGGAAGTACAGCATACAAAAGGAAAACTAAGATGGGCAGAAGGGGGAGCATCATAAGGTATCTTACTCCATGAAGCTGAAACCAGACAGAACAGCAAATGCTAAGTGGAGTTAGTAGAGAGGTGAGATTCTACCCTCTATAAAGGAAGACATTGGAAGTTTTGTATTCTGCCCTCTAGGGGAAAGAGGAGGCTGAGGGATATGGTGGCAATCAGAGCTTAAGTTAACAGTATAATGGTGAGTTTAGAAGGGATGAACTTATCCTGGATGGGCATCTTTATTCAGAGGAGTTGAATCTAAACAGAACAGTAGTTGCAAAGGGGAATGGGAGTCTTAGATTCCTTATTACACTGAATTATATTCAAAAATATTTGAGAAGTTTTCTTCCTCTTTGTCAACTATACTTTAAAGAGGCTAAATATGGTAATGACTAAAATTTATAGAAATAAAAAAACAGTAAAATCTTGGGTTTTATGATAGTATTTTTTTCTGAATGAATGAGAAAGCATATGAAGTAAATTTTGAGACATTCGTAACATTCTAAATTCAAGGAAGTTCACTCAACAAGAATCTTTACACCTCAGGAGGCTAATCTACTTGATTAATAAACAGAGATGTGACTTTAAAGTTTATAACCTTTTTGCATAATGTATAATAATTTATTCTGTTTTTTTATAACAGGATAGCAGCCTAAATAGGATACCTAAAAGGAAAATTTCTGAATTTAGCTCTGAATATGATTAAATAAAGTTACTCTTTCCAAATCAGAAGGAAAACAAAATAAAAATCCCCTATGTTTGAAAGTTAAGAAAATCTAATTTATCATTTCAAAATCTATGAAACAAATGTCCTCAGGGGTCATGGTTATATCATGAATATATTTTGTTACATTAAAATATGCATTTTTTTTCATTTTTAACACTGCTGTGCCCTTGTGTGTTATTATAAAAAGAAAAAAAAGAATATTAGAGAAAAATAATGACACAAATCATAGCTCAAGATAAAAAGTATTCTTTTTTTTTCCTTTTTTTTCTTTTAAGATATTTTATCAAGGACAGAAAACATGTGTCCTAAGAGAATCAGTTCCTGATCAGAGCTTTAAAGCTCATGTAAATTTCTTGATTTCATAGTTAGAAGAAAACAGATTTTGGAACAATCTAATCCACAGTTACAAAGTAAAGGACTATTTTTTGTCCTCTACTGACTCCAGAATAAGAAACTATTATCCATCAAAAGTAGTTATTGAATCTCTATACTGTGCAAAACATTGGGCTAAGTGGTATGCAGATATGTAACCAATTACATTGGTATAGCTAGTAATACATAATCTTGATTGAAGCATTTTGGTAAGAAACCCCTCCGTGTCTGTCCCACATCATTTAAATTTAGAGGATAATACCCCTTACCCTTTCTTGGAATTTTTAGATTATGAGATATTTTAAACTATATAAAATTCCATTAATTCCAACTTTGTGGGGCAGAGCAATTTCTGTAAGTACTTCATATTCTTGAAATCGGTTTCTAGAGACATGAGAGAGCCCTGACCTTTGAATCACAGCCCCAAAATCTACCTGTTTATTTACATTTTTGTTTGAATGACATCAAAGAATCAATCACACAAGAGAATGATTAGTGTTGAGTTTTTCCCCATACATGCACCCCAAGGTAAAATCAACTAGCATTTTGAGTTAATATTAAAAATATAATGAATGAATAAATAAATAAAATGGCATTTTTTCCTTATAGCAGCTATGCTTTAGTCTAGAGGTAGTTGCCCTTCAAAAGTTGTGAAATAAATGTTAGATATTGAATGTGTTAGAATAATAGAAATAACAGAGTTGCAAATGACTCCAGTAATCATCTACTTCTTCCTCTTACCAAAAGCATGTATCTCACATTCATCATGCTGTGAGAGCAACTATCCTGCATCTGCTTGAAAATCTCAAGTGATAGGATCTCACTATTTCCCAGCATATTTATTTTTTGACATCTCTAATTACTTGGAAGTTAGTTCTTACGATAATTCATATTGGCTCCTTGAAACTTCCACCTCTTACTCTTAGTTCTTTTCATCATGTCCACATACAATACGTCTGCAAGTACAAGATGGTAAAGTCATAGATAGAAGCTGATCTGAAAACAAAACAAAACAATCAAGGGGTTTAAAGGCCTCTAGCTCAGTAATAGGATAAGACAGTCAAGGAAGCTAATGAAATCTTATGTTATGTTAATGAGAATTATTATGGTTGGTCCAGAAAAGTATATTTAGGAAGATATATTGGGAAGAAGAAAAGGTGAATGTCTAGAGGAAAGCAACCAGAAAGGTTAAGGTCCTGGAATTAATGCCATATGTGAATTTGTTGAGGAACTTTGTCTAGAGAAGTGACTATAGGGCAAACATAATGGTTATCTTCAATAGGTGTCTCAAAGGGTTAAGAAGGGAACAAGAGAAAATGGAATAATATTCTATTACAATTATTCTTCTGGAATAGATAGATATCTACTATGTTTCTAGTTCTTTACTGTTTCAAAAAATACTATTTATGTTTTGGCTTAAATGAAATGTCTCTTAAATGAAATGTCTTCCTAGGGGTTACATGACAAAAGGTATCCCATCCTAATATAATCTTATAAAACATCTATTTTTTGACTTTTTTATATGATCTCTGGGAATTCCATAAAATTCTGTTTTTCATTGTGGACTTTTGTTAATTTTCCTTTGTAATACTTGTTCAATGTGTTATATTTTAACAAATTTTCATTTTTTTCTTTTGTTATTGTGAATCATGCTTTTGGTTTATTTGCATGGGAATTGGTTCATGCCCAGATTTTCCAAGTGCTTACATTTGGCTTCTCAACTACACCTTGTGAATTCCCATGTAAATTGCATTGTTTCATATACTGGTTGGGTTGTGCTCAGCCTCTTTCAGTTGAAGTTGAGTGGGGGTGTAGGGACAACAGTGGTTTCCTGCCCAAAGTAAACTTTTTGAGAAAAGAACTGATTTCAGGTAAGTTTCCAGTTCTTTAAAAATCTGACCACAACATTCCTTGCTGATGATATTCTACAACTCTTCTTCACAACTACACAACTTATTGAATGCTAATACATTTGCACTTTATTCTAGGAAAAAAATAAAAAATGAGTAGGAAAGTAATGTCATTATTATTGACATTCTATCATTTCTTGTTTGGAACAGATTTAATTCCCTACCTGATTATATTCCTTTGGAAATATCCTTCATGTCCCCATGCCAAGTACTTTCTCTTTGAAGCTCCCCCCGCCCCAGTTTGCTTTTCTGTGTAGTCTTCTCCTTTTAAATAGTAAACTTTAAAAGGGCAGGAACTGTCTTTATCATATTTGTATCCAAACACTTAGTACAGTGCCTGGAACAGAGTTGGTGCTTAATAAAAATTTGTTGACTGAATGCTTGACCTTAGACATCACTTAGTCAAACTTTAACCTTTACATATGACAATAAGGAAACTTAAACATATTAAATCAATTTCTCAAGGTCATGTACAAAAAAGGTCACACATATAATTCCCATTCTTTGGTCTAATCTAAATTCTCACCCATGGGAGGAATCTCTTCTGCAACATTCTTGACCAAGAACTATCCAGTCTCGGCCTAAATATTTTCAGGTGTATTAAGGCCACTTTATCACAGGTCAGCTTGTTCCATTGATAGATGTCTATAATTGCTAGGGAGTTCTTGATACAAAGTGGCCCAAAAACTGAATTTAAAGCTTTAATAACTTCAGAAGTATAAATGTCACAACTTTAAAAGAATCAATAATTATTTAAATTTTATAATATTTGTATTTTCTTTTTTTTCCCTTTTTATTATTTTTAACATCTGTTGTTAAAACTTTGAGTTACAAATTTTCTCCCTTCCTCCCTCCCCACCCACCCTCATTGAAGAGTCAAGCATCTCAATTCAGATTATAATTATGGTCATGCAAAACACTTCCGTAATAGTCCTGTTATGAAAAACTAAGTATATTTCCCATCATCCTATCCTACCCACCATTTATGTTATTCTCTCTTTTGACCCTGTCCCTTTTCAGAAGTGTTTGCTTTTGATTATCCCCTCCCCCAATCTGCCCGCCCCTCTATCAACCCCCTGCTCTCTTATCCCCTTATTTTCCTGTAGGGTAAGATAGATTTCCATATCCCAGTGTGTATGTTATTCCCTCCTTAAGCCAAATCCTATGAGAATAAGATTCACTCATTCCGTCTCACCTTCCCCCATTTCCTCTCCACTGTAAAAGCTTTTTCTTGCCTGTTTCATGTGAGATATTTTATCTCATTCTACTTCTCCCTTTCTCCTTCTCCCAGTATAATCTTCTCCCACCCCTTAATTTTATTTCCCAGATATCACCCCTTCATCTTCAACTCACCCTGTGCCCTCTATCTATCTATCTATCTATCTATCTATCTATCTATCTATCTATCTATACATACATATATTTTTCCGTCCCACTACCCTAATACTAACAAAGGACTCATGAGTTACAAATATTATCTTTTCCTGCAGGAATGTAGGCAGTTCAACCTTATTAAGTCTCTTATGATTTCTCTTTCCTGTTTACCTCTTCCATGTTTCACTTGAGTTTTGTATTTGAAAGTCAAATTTTCTATTCAGCTCTGGTCTTTTCCTCAGGAATGCTTGAAAGTCCCCTATTTCATTGAATGATGATTTTTTTACCCTGAAAGATTATACTCAGTTTTGCTGGGTAGGTGATTTTTGGTTGTAGTCCTATCTCCTTTGCCCCCTGGAATATCATACTCCATGCCCTCCAGTCCCTTAATGTAGAAGTTGCTAAATTTTGTGGTATCCTGATTGTGTTTCCACAATACTTGAATTGTTTCTTTCTGACTGCTTGCAATATTTTCTCCTTGACCTGGGAACTCTGCAATTTGGCTACAATATTCCTGAGAATTTTCCTTTGAGGATCTCTTTTAGGAAGTGATCGGTGGATTCTTTCAATTTCTATTTTGGCCTCTGGTTCTAAAATATCAGGGCAATTTTGCTTGATAATTTCTTGAAAGATGATACCTAAGATCTTTTTTTGATCATGGCTTTCAGGTAGTGCAATAATTTTTAAGTTCTCTCTCCTGGATCTATTTTCCAGGTCAGTTGTTTTTCCAGTGAGATATTTCATATTCTCTTCTATTTTTTCATCCTTTTTGATTAGTGTTATAGTACCCTGATTTCTCAAATTGTCACTAGCTTCCAATTTCTCCATTCTAATATTTAAGGAAGTATTTTCTTCAGTAAGCTTTTGGACGTCCTTTTCCATTTGGCCAATTTTGCTTTTTAGGGCATTCTTCTCCTCATTGGCTTTTTGGACCTCTTTTGCCATTTGGGTTAGGCTATTTCTTAAGGTGTTATTTTCTTCAGTATTTTTTTGAGTCTCCTTTAGCATCACTCTCAGTTTTTCCTCTACTTCTCTTACTTGCTTCTCACAATCCTTTTTGAGCTCTTCCATGACCTCTGCCAATTCATAACTTTCTTGGAGGCTTTGGATGTAGGAGCTTTGGCTTCATTGTCTTCTGGTTTTATGTTTTGATCTTCTTTGTCACCAAAGTAAGATATTTTAGTCTGACTTTTTTTGTGCTGCTTGCTCATGACCCCGGCCAATTACTTGGTCTATAAACTCTTTGTTAAGGGAAAGGTCTGTTTCCAGTGTGGAGAATATACTGTCCCAAGTTTCAGGGGTTTTGCGCAACTGTTTTCAGAGATACTTCTAGGGACCTGCAAATTTTCAGTTCTTCCAAGGTGGTATGATCAAGGATGAGATGTTTATTCCTTTCCTGGCTTATGCTATGGTCTACGAGTGACCACAAGCACTGTGAGGAGGGTTTCCTCTCCCCAGCCTCTACAAGCTCCACCATGCCAGCACTCCTCCTCACCCCAGGACTGCCACCCAGGACTGTGACCTAGATCCAAGCACAGGCAAAGCAAGAGAATCCTGCACCAGCAGAGAGATCCCTGCAATCCCCCTCTGATCAGCCACTGGATTCCCCTTCAGTCTGTGGGCGGGAAACTCAGGAGGCAGCTGCCACCCCAGGGTGGAGCTCGGGGAATGGGACTGAAACCCCACAGTGCTTCTCTCTCAGCACCGCAGAAACAGACTTTTCCCACTGACCTTCTAAGTTGTGTTTGGCATTGGTGGGTTGAGAAGTCTGGAAACTGCCACAGCTGCCTGCAATTCAGTCCTCTAAGGCCTGCTCCAGGTTTGCTGCAGCCGGTGTGCCCATGCCAGGCTGTGTTCCTCTCCCAGCCCAGGGCCATATACTTTTCCAATCAACTATCCAGATTATCTTGGGCTGTAAATTTGTTTCATTCTGTCTTCTTGCGGGTTCTGCTGCTTTAGAATTTGTTTAGAGCCATTTTCTATAGCTATTTGCAGGGGTTTGGGGGAGAGCTCAAGCAAGTCACTGCTTTTACTCTGTTGGCTCCACCCCTCAATATTTGTATTTTTCTAAGTAAAACTCAGTAAAACCATCATCTTCTGCTCTGTATCACTCTAGGTGATTTTTGAATTTTGTAAAAAAAATTCATAAGCTGCTGATCAGTGACTGAAAGGATTGCATGTCTAATCCCAGTCTTAAGATCAGTCAAAAATGAGGTACTGATGCATCCATGATATTTCTAATGTGATCCCACAAGAAAAAGTCTAATAGAGATAGAGCAGGTGATCAAGGTGGCCAAACAAGAGTTCCTCCTCATTAATCCCCTGGTCTGAAAAAGAAACATCTAGAAACTGTCACGCACACATGCATAATGATGGAGGGTCCCTTGTTAAAACTGAAATTAAACTTTACAAAGGTGACAAAGTATAAAATACATTTAAATTAAATTCTATTATATTTATAAAGTTTATAGCATTTATAGCTTTGAAGTTATTAAAACTTAAACTGCACTGAGACTTTTGAGAAACTCTGTATTAAGATACAATTGTCCACTAAGTAACTTGCTGTTTTTTTTCCCATTTTCATTCTCTGCAGTTAAATGAAATGTATCTATTCACTTTTTCATAAGACAGGCTTTCAAATATAGAAGGAAAGCTATCATGTTCAAGCTGTCTTTTCTCAAGTTTACAAATCTCTAGGTTCTTAAGATATTCTTTATATAAAATGATTCACAAAATCCTTCACCAATATGATTTCCCTTTCCTTGGTAATTTGAGAGTATCTACAAATGGTATAAATAATTGCTTTAATGATAAGAAATACATACACACACATACACACATACTTAATGGCTGGTCTTTTTAATTTCTGTGAAATTCAACAAAATAAAGTTATTAAAAGATTCTATCCAAACATCTAAAATTCATTCTTCCTTTCCTGCATATGTGTCTATGTATGTATATATGTAAATGTGTGTATGGCAGATGGCATCTGATCATCAAAAATTATTTGTTAAAGATTTGTCTCTATGTTAATCCTTTTAGTGTATGTTCCAAACATACACCATGCTTTATCAATGATTCACATATTATATCTATATTATGTCTATCTATATGCAATTTTGGAACAACTTACTTATAAAATCATTATTACTTTTGTATAAGTGATTTGTCCATTGGCAAGGCCTTTTGGAGGTTAGCCAGACAACTTGCTATCAAATATTGTATTGCTGTTGGCCCTAAGAATCAATATAATGTCACAATCATTTGCATCCCCAGTACTTAGCACAATGCTTGGCATATAATAGGTTTTTAATAAATGTTTATTGATTGATTGATTGATTCTAGTGCATAACATTTTTTGCTACAAGTGACAGTCTGATTTGTATTGCTCCCAGGTATATATATTGTATTCTTTTAAAATAATGTACTATATCTAAAGAAAGTAAAATGATAAACTGAATCTCCATGGTGCTTCGTTTGGCAACAGATAAAAAATAGCTTTAAGTGCTGAAACATTGAAGGAGGTTGTTCGGGTCATTTAAAAGAATTACAACAAATTTAGACAATATGAGGTAACTTTTATTCCAGTTTCTCTAAAAGTCTAAAGAAACACAGTTTATTGGCAAATGTTACTTTCCTCATCCTGAACATGGAGAAAAAAGGGAAAGCAACTCTAACAAACTTCACACATCGCAGCTAGATTGAATCCTCCTCCCTAAAGCGACAATTGATTAGAGAAAGAGAACTGGAGTATTTCAGGGGGTAAGTTGAACTCCCTTAGTGTGAGGGCAGGTGTTTGGGAGGAGAGAAAGACTGGGAGTCAGGTGTTGAATTATTTCAGGAAGGAAGGAAAGTGGCCTGAAAGTCTGAGATATTACTATAACCAACAATCACCATGATGGTGGTCATTGTCTACCTTCAATATATAAATATATACTGAATAAACCTCAAAGAAGGAGATGTTACTGAGGGAGGGTAGTAGATGATATCATGGAAGTGACAATAGGGAGCAAGGAGTGATCAGTTTTTCCCTACCACGACCAGTGCATCTTAGTGAAAGAGTGAAAGTGCTACCAGCATTAACAAAAGTAGCCAAGGAAGGTGTGTCATCAAGAAGGAACCAGGTCACACCAAATGCAAGAAGATAGAGTAAGAAAGGAAAAAAAAAGGTTTAAGATACAATCTAGTTTGTCAGCTGTGGAAGTATTCCATACAGCATAATGGAAGGTTGGGCAGCTATAGAGTAGGAAGTTAAAGAGTTTGGATTGAAGAGAATGGGAATGAGTGAGTGGGCAGTGAAGGATGGAGAGAGAGCTTTGACAAATGACAACTAGGCATTCAGAATCCCTGGGACTGGATGGTTATAACGATTTGGAAATATGTTAATCCTTGAGGAGTGAGGAAGGTAATCATTGTCCACAGGGTTCATGCTTGATTAGCATTCTCTAGAGCTGACTGGAGAGTACCTGAGTAGGAACAAGGGAGGCCCTGTAGTAAGGTAAGTAGCTACAAATGATTTCTGTCTGGAGATCAAGCCTGTGCTTGCCTAGATATAAATAAGGCAACACTAGTTGTGAATAATAGATATTATTATGTTTTTACTTGAAATTTCCAATGTATACATTATCTCATTTGATCCTTATTACAATTATGTGAGGTAGATGCTATTATTATATCCATTTTACAGATGAGAAACTGAGGATAAGTCTTGCCCAGGTCATAGAGCTGTCAAGTATTTGAGGCAGGAGTCAAACTCAAGTTCTCTCAACTCCAAGTCAAATTCTAGTCACTATTCTACCTAACTGCCTCAAAAAAAGGAAGTCGAGGTTTCTTGGTTTTTCCAAGGTCATATCTCATAGGTAGTGACAGTATGGGAAGAAAAAAATTTTCTGACTTTAAAAACAAATTTGCTGAAATTTCTTCTATTTTCCAAGAAAAAAAATGATTAAGATATAATGAAATATATGAAATCATATGTGTATCTGTAAAATTTAAAGAACTCTAGGCTATGTATATTTCCATATAAAACAGAAGCAAAAAGTTAAATTTATACAATTTTAAAATTGTCCTTCACTCAACAAGAAGAGGAGCATGCTGTGGTAATCCCTGTGTGAGCAGAAGAATTATTTTTCTATAACTGTTTCATTTTGTTTTTACCTTCTTGAGGATATGTACTCAGTATTAATAGAGATGGCCAAGCTTTGTATCACATGACAAGGTTAAGAACTAAATCTGGACCTTTAGGTGGTGTAATGGATGGGACATTGGCCTGGGAGGCAGGAAGATCTGAATTCAAATCAAGCCTTATTCATTTACTACCTATGAAACTGAGTTATTCAACCTCTCTCAGCCCTCAGTTTCCTCATCTGCATTAGTATCTACATGTTGTGAAGATCAGATGAAAGAGACAGAAGTATTTTTTAAAACTGAAAATGTTATAGAAATATTAAATGTTCTTTTAGTATTAGGAGTACTATTATTTTTTACTTTGTGATCTCTACTAGCAAGGATAAACCACTTTGTCTTTAGAGCTTCTTCTAATGTCCTACTTGTACCAAAGTAAAACCATTGAATGCAACGATAATATGATGACTTGAACTGAAATACACACAAAGTTTAGCATCTGTAGCATATTCAGAATCTATTTTTATATTACATAAATGTTTTCTCTCCTTCCCACCCTCATTTATATTTTATAAATAAATTTACCATTTGCAGATAGAAATTGTGTTTGTTAATTTATTCATTCATCCATTTATTCATCCACTGGTTTATTTATCTTCCTGCCTGTCAGTTTGCTGTTTTTTGTCTAGACCTAAGATTTCACTGATATATAGAGCTTACAATGATGGAAATCCCTTTACTAAGCCAAACTTGCAATTTGCTCTGTAACTCATAGTCTTAGTTGTCAGTGGTTAAGAGGATATTACTTTATCAGGGGCACACAGCCAGAATATATCAGAGTTAATGTTTAAACTCAAGTCTTTATGACTTTGAAGCTTGTTTCCTATCTATTATGCTACATATTTTGTTGCTCAGGGCTAAGAATTAGAAATTTAAAATAAATATATTTCATTAAATAAATGTGTTTATACATTGCCAGACCTAATTATTTGCCTAGGTAGCCTTTCACCATCACTTAGATATTGAAGTAGATGAATGGATCTGAGGTCTAATATATTCAGAATTTTCATTCAAAATTCAGGTCTAAACCAGTGATACCTGGCTATCCTGTGTGTCAATGTAGGAGGATGGGGGATAAGAGGAGGGAAGCTGATAAAAGGGAGAGTTCAGGAACACAGTGGTCAGAAGAAAATTAAGAGATTATAGCAGGATCTATTATGCTTCAGCTCAAGTTAAAAAAAAAAACCTAGGTAACAATCATAATCTCAGACAAAGCAAAAACAAAAATAAATTTAACTAAAAGAGATAATCATGGAAGCTACATTTTGCTAAATGAAACTACAGACAATAAAGTAATATCAACACTAAACATATATGTACCAAATGGTACAGCATCCAAATTCTTAAAGGAAAAGTTAAATGAGTTACAGGAGGAAATAGACAGTATAATAATAGAAGTATAATAATAATAATAAAAAATAAGTATAATAATAGGAGATCTCAACTTTCCCCTCTTGGAACTAGAAAATCTAACCAAAAATAAATAAGAAGTTAAGAAGATGAATAGAATTTTAGAAAAATTAGATATCAGAGAACTCTTGAGAAAATTTTATGGGAATCAAAAGCAATATATCTTTTTTCTCAATGATACATGCCACCTACAAAAAAAAATGAACATATATTGGGACATAAAAATCTCACAACCATATGCAGAAAAGCAAGAATATTAAATGCATCTTTTCCAGATAATAATGCAATAAAAATTACATTTAAAAAAGGGCCAAGGAAACAAAGATTAAAAATTAGTTGGAAATTGGATAATGTAATCCTTAAGTATGAAAGGTCAAAGAATAAATTAAAGAAACAATAATTTAAGAAAATAGAATGACAACAATTAAACAGCATACCAAAATTTCTGGGATGCAGTTGAAGCAATACTTAGGAGAAAATTTATATCTCTAAATGCTTACATCATTAAAAGAAAAAAAACAGAACAATGATTTGCATATGCAACTAAAAATGAGAAAAAGAACAAATAAAAAACCTTCAGTTAAATAACTAATTGGAAATTCTGAAGAACAAAGGTTAAATTGAAAAAAATTGAAAGTAAGAAAATCATTGGACAAATAAATAAAAAAAAGTTAAAATATTGGTCAATTTGGTTTAAAACAGGAAGAAGAAAAAGAAATTACCATGATCAAAAATTAAAAGGGTGAATTCACCTCTAATGAAAATGAAATTAAAACAATTATTAAGAGTTTTTTTTCTCAACTCTATGCTAATAAATCTAACAATTTAAGTAAAATGGAAAAAATAATTAGAAAAAATATAACTAGAAGAAGAAATAGAATACTTAAATAATCCCTTCTCAGGAAAAAAATGAACAAGCCATTAATTCTCTAAGAAAATATTTTCAAGACTAGACAGAATCACAAGTGAATTGTACCAATTATTTATTTATTTATTTAATTTAAATAGTATTTTATTTTCCCCAATTACATATTAAGAAAAAATAGAATTTATTTTTAGAAGACTTTGAGTTCCAAATTTTTCTCCCTCTCTATCCTTCCCTCCTCACTTCTAAAAATGGTACACAGTTTGATATAGTTTATACCTGTTCTATCATGTCAAACATATTTCCATATTTGTCACAGTTATGGAAAAAGATATAAAAAAGGAGGAAATAAAACTATGAGAAAGAATAAAGTAAGTGAAAATTAAAAAAAAAAACACTTCAATCTGAATTCCAAATCCTTCAGGTCTATCTGGATATGGATAGCATTTTCCTTCTTCAATCCTTTGTACTTGTCTTTGATCATTGTGTTGCTGAGAAAAGCTGAGTCATTCATAGTTGATCACCACATGAGGTTGCTGATACTGTGCACAATGTTTTCCTGCTTCTGCTCACTTCACTTTGCATCAGTTTGTACAAGTCTTTCCAGGTTTTTCTGGAATCTGCTTGTTCATCATTTTTTTTCACAATAGTATTCCATTCCATTCACATTCCACAGCTTGTTCAGCCATTCCCTAATTGATGATTGCTACTTCTGCTTTTTTTTTACTTCAGCTGAAACATATAAGATTCTGCTCCAGCTCTTGTTTTAATTCTGTATGTGTCTTTCTGTTTCAGGTGTGTCTCTTGTAAACAACATATTGCTAGATTCTGGTTTCCAATCCATTCTGTTTTCTACTTTCATCTCATTCACTTTTGCAGTTATGATTACTAACTGTAAATTTCCCTCTATCCCATTATCTTCAGTTTCTTCTTTCCTTTCTTTTTTTTATCCTGTCCCTCCTCAAGTGTCTAATTTGCTTGTAACTACTGCCTCCCTTAATTGGTCCACCCTTTCCCTTATTCTCTTCTTCTCCTACTTCCTTATTATGTAAGCTACATTTCTATATCCAACAGTGTGTGTGTGTGTGTGCGTGTGTGTGTGTGTGCAATATTCTTCCCACTTTGAACCAATTCCAGTGAGAGTGAGGTTCAAGCATTGCTCACCACCACTCCCCCATTTTCAAATCCATTATAAAAGCTCTTGCTTGCATGCCTCTTTTTATGTGAGAATTTTTCTCCCATTCTACCTCTCTCTTCCCACTTCACCCAGTGCATCCGTCTTTTTGACCCCTTCATTGAAACATAATTCACTCACACACATTCACACAAATATTGTTTTTCTATGTAAACTCTTTTTAACTGTCCTAATAGTGATAAAGATCTTAAGAATTATATATATCATCTTCCTATATAGGAATGTAAACACTTCAACTTTATTGAGTCCTTTCATGTTTACCTTTATATGGTTCTTTTGAGTCTTCCATTTAAATAGCAACTTTTCTATTCATCACCTTTCCTTTTTTCAGGAATATTTGGAAGTTTTCTCTTTCATTAAATATCCATTTTTCTCCCTGAAGGATTACACTTAGCTTTGCAGGGTATGTGTTTCTTGGTTGCAATCCTAGTCCCTTTGCTTTATGGAATATCATAATCGAAGCCCTTTTCTCCATCAACATGAAAGCTACTAAAGCTGATATGATCCTGACTGTGGCTCCATGATATTTGAATTGTTTCTTTCTGGCTACTTAGTGTATTTTTTCTTTCATATGGGAGCTTTGGAATTTGACTATAACATTTCTTGGAATTTTCATTTTGAGATATTTTTCAGGAATTGATCAGTGTATTCCTTCAATTTCTATTTTCTTCTATGGATTTAAAACATCAGGACAATTTTCTTTTGTAATTTATTGAAATAGAATGTCTTTGCTCTTTCTTTGATCATGGCTTTCAGGTAATCCAATAACTTTTAAATTATCTCTCTTTAATTGATTTTCCAGGTCTTTTTATTTTCCTATGAAGTATTTCACATTTTCTTCTATTTTTTTTCATTCTTTTGACTTCATTTTATTGTTTCTTGGAGTCTCATGGAGTCATTATCTTCTACTTACCCAAGTCTAATTTTTAAGGGATTATTTTCTTCAGTGATATTTTGTACCACTTTTTCCATTCATCTACTTCTGCTTTTTTAATGTGTTGCTTTCTTCAGTGAGTTTTTGTATCTCCTTTTTCCATTTGATCTATTCTGCTTTTTAAGGAGTTATTTTCTACAGATTTCATGTCTCTTTTATCACTAGGTCAATTCTGTTTTTTTAAAGATGTTATTTGCTTTAATATTTTTGTGTTTTTTTTATTTTTTTTTTACCAAACTGTAAAACTTTTAATTTATTTTTGCATCCCTCTCAATTCTTTTTACATTTTTTCTTCTAGCATGCATCTTTTTCTTTAACTCTTCCATGAATTCTTTTTTGGTCTGTGTCCAATTAGCATTTTTTGATGTTATGCTTGTAATTATTTTCACATTGTCTTTTTTTTTTTGAGTTATATCTTGCTCTTCCCTGCCACAACAGTAGCTTTTTATGGTCAAATAATTATTATCTTTATCATTGTTATTATTGTTATTTGTTTGTTTTTGGTCATTTTTTACAACCTATTGCTTGGCTTTGAACTTTATGTTAAAGTTGTTGGTCCCTGCATAGCTATGAGTATGCCACAGTCCAAATCTTCAGCCTTTTAAATGCTGGTATTTTCAGAGTCAGTACTAGGGATCACCAAGTTTTTGGTGCTTCCAAGGTTGTGTGAGCCTCAGGAAAATATGGCCACTGCTCTCCTTGTCTGTAATCTGCTCTTTACCCAAGAAGGGCCCAAGGCTTCCTGCATCTGCATGTCCTATTGTTCATTTTTGCCTTGGAACTGTAACCAAGGCCCCTGTTCCCTTAAGACTAACTACTAGTTTTTACTCTCTGCTCTGAAACTGTAACCCAGAACTACATATGTGCAATAGAATTGTCAATCAGTGCCAGCTGTACCCAGTGCCAGAAAAGGGGTCACTTTAATCTCTTTCTAAGCAGTTGCCCAACCTCCTTATTTTCTCTGGGCTGCTGCTTCTGTTCCTCTGGCTTCTGTTTGAGTGGTATAGAGATTGCCATTGCTGCTTGTGTGTGCTATAGATAGAGTTACACCAGACTTCCACAGTGTTACTGACTTCTCCTGCATATCTCTTAAGATTTCCTAGGCTGGAAAAGTATCTCACCCTTTTTGTTGGCTCTATCACTCCAAAATTTGATTTGAGGGGTTACTTTAAAAAAAGTCATTTGAATGGAAATGTTGGGAAAGTTCACCTAGGTAGCTGCCCCTAATCTTTCACCTTGACTCCTAGCAGTAACATTTTTTTTTAATTAAAGAAGGTTTGTGGATATATGTGTGTGTGTACACCACACATTTATATAAATATGCATGTATGTGTGTGCATATCTATCAGATTACATATATATATGCATATATATACATACAAACATTCATATATGTAGATACCTACATATATTGTATATATACATACATTATTGATCTATATTTCTAGCACTATATTATCTCAAGATAATTGGCTTGACTTAGGGCAAAAAGTATTCTGAGATATAGACTCCAGATTTTTCTATTACTAACTGTGTGACCTAGTGTTCTAGGTCACTTACCTATTCTAAACTACAACTCTTCAATTCTAAATGAGAGGAGTTGGATCTGATAATTAATAAGGTATGTTATAACTCTAAATACTAAGGATTTTGAGAACTAGTTCATGAGTGAGGTCTGATTTGAGAAAATAACTTCCCAATTACCAGAGTTATCTCAGGGTAGAAGTGACTGAAAGGAGGAAGAAAATTTCCCATTATTTTTGATATTCTAGAGAAAATTGAAGATAGATTATTGAGTAATTGTTGAGGATATTCTCAGCCAGTTACAAGTTGAACCAAATGGACTCTGAGGTCCATTTTACCTCTAAAAGTCTGCAATTTTGGTACTGAACTACAATTTTCTATGGACTGGTATTCTTCAAGTTAAGATTTTTCAATTGCCTGCTCTTACAGCACAGACTAATCAGATTGTCTAGAGGCAATGCAGTTCTCATAGTTCCCATAGTACTTAATTCAGTGGGAGCTGAGAGGTGCCAAATATTTCTTGTAGCTGATATTGTGGTTCTCATATCCTTCTCATAAGCTTAAGAAGGAGAAAGTTGAGGCACTGCACTTCATCTGAATTGCTTCATTCTGTTGTTGCATGAGAGGGGTTGCTTTTGTATTCAGAGCAACCTAAATAAATTTAGAAATGTTCTTGTTAAGGAGACAAGATCTGATTGTGTATCTCACCAAAGCACTCAATTTTCGTGCAGTAAAATGTGTGGAGAGGAAATGAAGTTGTTTTCTTTTTCTTCTTCCTCCATATGCAACATAGTCTTCCATTTATCCAGGACTCTCAAGGCATAGTATGGATTTAACCATATAGTTTATGTGCAATCACTTTATATCTGAACTATTCCTAGTCTGACAATATCTAACTCTATTTCTTTGTAAATTAACATAACATAATATTCTGGATGTGGCATTGCTAGCAATTGTTCAGAAAACTGTCTGCTCCCTATTATTGAACAGAACTTCTTAATTCAGCCTAAGATCACACTTTCTTGGTGGGAATATCATACCATACTAATGACTCATATTATGCTTACAGTCTATTAATCACAGATACTTTCCGAAAAACAAAACAAAACAAAAACACATATTTGATATTTATTTCATTAACCCAACTATAAGATTTTACATTCATCCAAATATGTTATCCTATTGAGTGTAGTGCACTATTTTAGCCTTTCAATCTCTTTTTGAATCCTGAGTATCATCCATTGTGTTTTCTATTCTGTTTAGCTTTTTTTCTGATCTGCACTTTGATTATTTGATAATCAGTAAGTAGATCATTTGTGCCTTTATGCAAATTACACATTATTTATAAAATAATGATAAATGACATACAAACAAACCTAGTTCTTGGGAGCACTTCACTATATATCTCTTTTCTTACGATAAATGAACATTAATATCCTTTCTTTGGGTTAAAAAATTTAGCCAGGTATAAGTCCATTTAGTCATATTATCATTTAGCAAACATCTTTTCATCTTTGTGAAAAGAATATCATGAGTGTTTCTTTTCAAATGTTTTGAAAAAAATAGATAGACAGACAGATAGATAGATAGATAGATAACAGCTAAAGCTTCCTCTTGATCTACTGGTTTAATAACTATTTCATTGTCAAATATGCAAATATTATCTCAACGATTTAAAATTCTCTCCAGTGAGGCAAACTGTAACATATTTATATCTCCCCATCCTATTTGACTCTTGCTCATGCGCTTCCAATATTTTGTTACAGGGAGTCCACTCAGCATGCTAAGATCCTTCCATGCTTTCTTACAACAATTTAAGGTTACCATTGGTCCAGTCTGGTCATGCAATCATCTTCCTTCACTTGTGTCACATGTCCAGATACTCAATTTTTTTTTGTCATACATTTCCTTGATAACCTCTTAACTCTTGTTTATCTTTGAAAGTTCTCATTGACTATTTGCTGCAACCTGTTCACACCCAAAATATACCTTTCCATTGTTCTCTATGTGATATTCACCTTTAGTTCTTAGGTTGTTCTGCCATACAACATCAGTGAAGTGTTTGTATTGAAAAATATGGAGGACCCCCCCAGTAGTGCTTCAGTACGGGGAGGAGAACCAGTGGAAATCAGCTCAGAAAACCACCACATCCCATGGCATTACCCAAGTCTCCGGTTTCCTCAGCAAAACTCTGGGAAGTGTTACAAGAGGGAAAGCCCCAGGTGGAGAAACATCCTGCAGCAGCAAAACAAGCATCTGAAAGGAGCTGAAGACAGTGAAAAGAAAGGCCTGGGTGAGTAGGCTACCTCCAGGGGCCAGACTACCTTATCTTACCCCTAGGGTTCCAGTGATGTTGACTCCAGCCCAACCAGGTAAGCTACCAGAACCCTGCAACCTCCAACTGCCGGCATGGGAGGCCCCAGAACACAAAGCCAGTGACCAGGCCCTGGGTTCCCAACACAAGAGTCTTGGGTCAGTGTCCCCTGCTCACCAGCAGGAGAACTCAATGTTTTTAAAGGCCAGGAAATAAGCAAACATGATGAGCAAAGAGAAATGTACTATAGATTCTTATCATGGGAATGGTGAAGATCAAGGCAGAAATTCCAAAGAGGACAACATTGTCAACAATCACACATCTGGAAACTCAAAAGGAATATGAACTAATCTTAAGTGCAAAAAGCCTTCTTGGAAGAGCTCAAGAAAGATTTTAGAAGTCAAATAAGAGAGGTAGAAGAAAAATTGGGAAGAGAAATGAGAGATATGCAAGAGAGGGTAAATAGCTTGGAAAAGGAAGGAAAAAAGTTAACTGAAGAAAACAACTCCTTAAAAAGCAGAATTGGCTAAACAGAAAAAGGGGAAACAAAAACTGAGAAGAACTCCTTAAAAAATAAAATGGGCCAAATGGAAAAGGAGGTTCAAAATCTAATAGAAGAAGACAATTTGTTAAAAATTAAAATTGGGCAAATGGAAGATAATGACTCTATGAGACAGTAAGTATCAGTTAAACAGAAACAAAAGAATGAAAAAATAGATGAAAACATAAAATACCTCATTGGTAAAACAACTGACCTGGAAAATAAATCCAGGAGAGACAATTTAAAAATTATTGATCTACCTGAAAATCACAATAAAAAAAGGAGCCTGGGTAGCATCTTTCAGGAAATCATAAAGGAAAACTGCCTTGAAGTCCTAGAACCAGAGGGTAAAATAGCCATAGAAAGAATCCACCAATCACCTCCTAAATGAGATCCCAAATTGAAAATGTCCAGGAATCAGTAGTCAAATTCCAAAATTACCAGGTGAAACAGAAAATGCTGCAAACAGCAAGAAAGAAACAGTTCAAATATCATGGAACCACAGTCAGGATTCCACAGTACCTTGCTGCTTCTACGTTAAAAGATTGTAGGATGTGGAATATAATATTGCATAAGGCAAAGGAGCTTGGATTACAACTAAAGATCAATAACCACTGCAAAAATGAGCATAATGTTTCAGGGGAGGAGATGGACATTAAAAGAAATGGGGAAGTTCCAAATTTTCCTGATAAAAAGACCAGAGATAAACAAAAAATTTGATCTTCAAATACAAGACTGAAGAGAAACATAAAAAGGTAAATGGGACACACACAAACAAAAAACATGTTATTAATAAGGGCAAACTGTTTACATCCCTACAGGGGAAGATGACACTTTTAACTGTTGAGAACTATATTGTTATTACACTATTTTACAGGGGTATACATAAAGGAGGTAGGTATAAGTTGACTTTGATGTAATGACAAAAAAAATCTAATTAAGTGGGTTAAATGGATCTAAGTAAGTAGATTAATCTGATCAAACTAAGGGAATGTACTGAGAGAAAAGGAAAGGAGGAGGCAGACAAGGATAAATTACATTCAGGAATAGGCACAAAAACCTATTACAGTAGAGGGAAAGAAGGGAGGGAGATGAGCATTGTTTGAACCTTACTCTCATCAGATTTGGCTCAAGAAGGAAATAACATAATCAGTTAGGCAGTAGGATGCAAAAGGAGAAAGAAAAAGGAGAGGGGAAAGAAGGGAGAGAAGTAGTAAGGGTAAAGGGGAAGAAAACAGAGGGGGCTAATAGAAGCAAGGTGGGACTGAGGGAGGCAGTGGTCAAAAGGAAAACATGAGTGAGGAGGGAAAGGGAGAAAGGAGAAAGAAAAAGCATTAACAGGGGGTGAAAAGAATGGAGAGAAAGACACAGATAATAATCATAACTGTGAATGTGAATGGGATGAACTTTCCCATAAAACAGAAGTGGATAGCAGAATGGATTAAAAACCATAATCCTACAACATATTGTTTACAGGAAACACATTTGAAACAGAGGGACACACACACAGGGTAAAAATAAAAGACTGGAGTAGAATATATTATGCTTCAACTGAAGTAAAAAAAAAAAAAAAGTAGGGGTAGCAATCCTGATCTCAGACAAAGCAAAAGCAAAAATAGATCTTATCAAAAGAGATAAAGAAGGAAACTACAACCTGCTAAAAGGCACCATAGACAATGAAGTAATATCATTACTAAACATATATGCACCAAATGGTATGGCACCCAAATTCTTAGAGGAGAAGTTTAGGGAGTTACAGGGAGAAATAGACAGCAAAAGCTATACTAGTGGGGGACCTCAACCTCCTTCTCTCTGAACTAGATAAATCTAACCACAAAATAAATAAGAAACAAGTTAAGGAGAGGAATAAAATATTAGAAAAGTTAGGTATGGTAGACCTCTGGAAAAAATTGAATGGGGATAAAAAGGAATATACTTTTTTTCTTGGCGATACATGGCACCGACACAAAAATTGACCATGTACTAGATCATAAAAACCTCACATTCTGCTGCAGAAAGGTAAAAATATTAAATGCATCTTTTTCAGATCATGATGCAATAAAAATATGTAATAATGGGTCATGGAAAGATACACTAAAAAAAATGAAAATTAAATAATCTAATCCTAAAAAAATGAATGAGTCAAACAACAAATCATAGAAACAATCAATAACTTCACTCAAGAGAATGACAATAATGAGACAACATGCCAAACTTATGGGATGCAGCAAAGCAGCAAAAGGGGAAGCTTTATATCTCTAAATGTTTACATGAATAAAATAGAAAAAGAGGAGATCAATGAATTGGGCATGCAACTAAAAAAAAAACTAGAAAAAGAACAAATTAAAAATCCTCAATTAAATACCAAATTGGAAATACTGAAAACCAAAGGAGAAATTAAGAAAATTGAAATTAACAAAACTATTCAACTAATAAATAAAACTAAGAAACATTTTAAAAAATAAAATAGATAAACCTTAGGTTAATTTAATTAAAAAAAGAAGAAAACCAAATTATTAATATCAAAAATAAAAACGGTGAATCCACCACAAAGGAAGAGGAAATTAAAATAACATTTATGAGCTATTTTGCTTAACTGAATGCCAATAAATTTGACAATCTTAGTGAAATGGGTGAATATTTACAAAAATATAAATTGCCCAAATTAACAGAAGAGTAAGTAAAATACTTATCTAACCCTATCTCAGAAAAAGAAATTGAACAAGTGAACTCCGTAGGAAAAATTCTCCAGGGTCAGATGAATATAGAAACAAATTTTATCAAACAGTTAAAGAACAATTAATTTCAATACTATATGGATTACTTGGGAAAGTAGGCAAAGAAGGAGTCTTACCAAATTCTTTTTTATGATGCAAATTTGGTTCTGATACCTAAACCGGGGAGAGTCAAAACAGAGAAAGGAAATTGTAGACCAATTTTCCTAATTAATAAAGATACAAAATTTTTAAATAAAATATTATCAAATAGATTATAACAACTTATTACAAGAATAATACACTATGACCAGGTAAGATTCCTACCAGGAATGCAGGGCTGGTTCAACATTAGGAATATCTATCAGCATAATTGATCATATCAAGAATGAAACTGAAACCACATGATCATCTCAATAGATGCAGAAAAAAAGTTTTTGACAAAATACAACACCCATTCCTATTAAAAATGCAAGAAAGCATAGGAATTAATGGAATTCTCCTTAAAATAATAAGCAGCATCTACCTAAATCCTTCATCAAGCATCACATGTAATGGGGATAAGCTAGAAGCATTTCCAGTAAGATTGGGGGTGAAACAGGAATGTCCATTATCACCACTGTTGTTCAGTATCATAGAAACTGAAAGTATTTGAATAGGCAAAGAAGAAACAAAGCTATCCGTATTTGCAGATGATATGATGATATACTTAGAGAACCCTAGATAATCAAGTTAAAACTATTTGAAATAATAAACAACTTTAGCAAAGTTGCAAGTTATAAAATAAATGCACATATATGATCCACATTTCTATATATTACTAACAAGGTCCAACAGCAAGAGGTAGAAAGAGAAATTTCACTTAAAGTTACTATAGACATTATAAAATATTTAGGAGTCTACATACTAAAACAAACCCAGGAACTATATGAACACAATCACAAAACACTTTCCACATAAATAAATTCAGATCTAAATCATTGGAAAAACATCATTTGTTCATGAGTAGACTGAGCTAATATAACAAAAATGACAATTCTACCCAAGCTAATTTACTTATTCAGTGCCATACCAATCAAAATACCAAAAATGTATTTTATAGAGCTAGAAAAAATAATAACAAGATTCATTTAAAATAACAAAAGGTCCAGAATATCAAGGGAACTAATGAAAAGAAATGCAAGGGAAGGTGACTTAGCCATTCCATATCTGAAATTGTATATAAAGCAGCAATAATCAAAAGTACTTGGTAATGGGTAAGAAATAGACTGGTGGATCAGTGGAATAGGTTAGGTATGCAAGACACTGTAGTCAATGACTATATTAATCTACTATTTGATAAACCCAAAGACCCCAGCTTCTGGCATAATAACTGACTATTTGATAAAAACTGCTGGGAAACCTGGAAAAGAGTATGACAGAAACTAGGCATAGATCAAAATCTCACAACATTTACTAAAATAAAGTCAAAATGAGTTTAGGATTTAGATATAAAGGCTGATACTGTAAACAAACTGGGAAAGTAAGGAATAGTTCACTTATCTTATTTATGGAAAACAGAAAAATTCATGACCAAACAAGAGGTAGAGAACAGTATGAAATGCAAAATGGATAATTTTGATTACATAAATTGAAAAGTTTTTGCACAAACAAAGCAAATGCAACCAGGATTAAGAGGGAAGTAAAAAAGTGGAAAAGAATTTTTACAAGTGTCTCTGATAAGGGCCTCATTTCTAAAATGTATAGAGAATTAATACAAATTTATAAGAAAGAAGTCATTCCCCAATTGATAAATGGTCAAAGCATATGAACAGGCAGTTCTCAGATAAAGAAATTAAAGCCATCTATAGTCATATGAAAAAATGCTTTAAATCACTATTGATTAGAGAAATGCAAATCAAAACAACTCTGAGGTACCATATCACACCTATCAGATTGGTTAATATGACAAATCAGAAAAATGATAAATGTTGGAGAAAATGTGGGAAAATTGGAACACTAATGCATTGTTGGTGGAGTTGTGAAATGATCCAACCATTTTGGAGAGCAATTTGGAACTATGCCCAAAGGTTTATAAAAATGTGCCCACCCTTTGACCTAGGAATAGCACTTCTAGGGCTGTATCCCAAAGAAATCATACAAATAGGAAAAGGACCAACATGTACAAAAATACCTATAGCACCTCTCTTTGTGGTGGGAAAGAATTGGAAATTGAGGGGATACCAATCAATTGGGGAATGGCTGACAAGTTGTGGTATATGAATGTAATGGAATACTATTGTGCTATAAGAAATGATGAACAGGTGGATTTCAGAAAAATGGACTGATGCTGAGTGAAGCAAGAAGAACCAGGAGAACTCTGTACACAGTAATAGCCATGTTGTGCAAGGACTAACATTGATAGACTTACTCTTTCTCATCAATGCAAGAATCTAAGACATCTCCAAAGGTCTCATATGATGGAAAATGCTATCTACATCCAAAGAAAGAGCTATGGAGTTTGAATGCAGATTGAAGCATACTATATTTTTCTTCTGTTTTGTTTTGTTTCCTCTTTCTGGTGGTTCCTCCTATTGGTTCTAGTTCTTCTTTACAACATCACTGATGTGAAAATATGTTTAATAGGAATGCGTGTATATAGCCTATCTCAGATTGCATGTCATCTAGAGGAGGAAGAGGGAGGTGGAAGGGGGAGAAAAATTTAAAACTCAAAAGCTTATGGAAGTGATTGCTGATAAATCAAAATAAATTAATTAAAAAAGAAAAAAAGAAAAATATGCTTCTGTTTTATGGGAATTTGGATTCAGTAAAAGTGTTTTTCAGATATTCTAAAGCAATCCAGTACTTTCTGTTCTCTTTATCAACACTAGTTCCAGAATGTTGTATATCTGTCCTGTCATTCTCAGGGAAACTTGCTGTTGGTCATACTCAACTCTCTGTTGAGCTGTTTGCTGAATTGTGAGCAACAGATTGTCTTCAACACAAGGAACAATCTTCGATGGGAAAAATAGAACTTTGCTTCTTACAATATCTTCTTAATGAAACCATGATAACTTTCTTTATTATGATTTCAATTTCTAGAATTTTTACATGACTAAAATATTTGTTCACAATGAAGCAAAGAAAAAGTGGACAGCTCTCAACACAATGCATAGTATTTATCATATAGGCTTTCTTGAAACTGAAATTTATTATTACATATTTTGAATCTTCTATTGTGTTCTGCTGTGACAATGACATGCTTTATTCTCTTCTTGGTTTGTACTTAAGTTTAAATTTTTTTATTTTATTTTCTCTATTGTGTATTTGTTTTAGTTTAAAAAGGCAAAGAAATGTCCTTTTATATTTTATTGTTATTTCTACCATTCCTCATCATTTTGCAAAGATCACTGACAGAGGATTAGCAATTACTTCTTCTAAAAGTTTTTGTTTCTGAGCATGTAGTTCATCTCTTCCAGATGAATGAACTCAGGAAGGGTAGTCAGGTGCTCTCACTATTTTCTTGTTATTTTACATATGAAATCTCCATTAATGATTTTTTCCCTGTCCTTTCAAGTTCAAAGATCATTCTCCTTTACAAAGAAACAAAGCTAACTAAAAAGTGAGTAGTTGTAAATTCTTTCTATTACCATATATGATCCTGTCCACCCTGAACAGCAGTCCTATTCATTCTTTAATCCTTTTCATTTCTCCAATATAGCTTGAAATATATAGCTTTCATTGTCAAGCTCAGAACTCATTCTAAGCACAAGTGATAACTGATTTTATTGTTAAGGGACAGTGCTGTGCTTTTGTATTCATTGTCTGTTGCCCCCTCTTCCTTGAATCTTACATATATATATATATATGTATATAATTTTGTTTTTTAATATAATATTAAATTAATTTAATATTATATTAAAAAACAAAATTGGTAAATTCCCTATGATCATCCACATTCACATGGGTTTCTTAAGATAAGTTTCTTTTTCTTCATCTGGGAAAATTTGTCTTTGTATCTTTATAGTTTCATTCTTCAATGCTACACATCTATACTGACTACTCTATTACAATTTAATCTTGGAAAGCCAACCTATCTTTTTTTTGGCCTTAATAATATTTTATTTTTTTCCCAATTACATTAAAGATAGTTTTCAACATTCATTTTTATAAGATTTTGTGTTTTGAATATTTCTTCCTTTTTCCCACCTACCCAAGAGAGCAAGAAATCTGATATAGGTTATATAATACAAATTTATTAAACATATTTCCACATTAGTCATGTTGTGAAAGAAAAATCAGGAAAAAAAGGGGAAAAACCGTAAGGAAGAAAAAAAACAAAAAAGGAAAAAGTGAAAAAAAAGTATTCTTTGATCTGCATTCAGACTCCATAGACCTTTCTCTGGATATGGACAGCATTTTCCATCATTAGTATTTTGAAGTTGTCATAGACCATCATATTGCTGAGAAGAGCTAAGTCTGTTAAAAGTGATCATCACACAATGTTGCTTTTACTATGCACAATGTTCTCCTGGTTCTGCTCACTTCACTCAATATCTGTTCATGTAAGTCTTTCCAGGTTTTTCTGAAATCCTCCTGCTCATTATTTCTTATAGAAAAACAGTATTCCATTACATTCATATATCACAACTTGTTCAACCATTCCCCAGTCGATGGGCATCCCCTCAATTCCCAATTCATTGACACTAAAAAACAGCTGCTATTTTTGTACATGTGGGTCCTTTTCCCTTTTTAATGATCTTTTTGGAACACAGACCTAGTAGTGGTATTGCTGGATCAAAGGGTATGCGCAGTTTTATAGTGCCTTGGACATAGTTACAAATTGCTCTCCAGAATGGTTGGATCAGTTCACAACTCCACCAACAATGCATGAATGTTTCAATTTTCCGTTATCTCCAACATCTATCATTTTCCTTTACTGTCATATTATCTCATCAGATAGGTGTGATGTGGTACCTCAGAGTTGTTTTGATTTACATTCCTCTAATCAATAGTGATTTAGAGCATTTTTATATGACTATAGATAGCTTTAATTTCTTCATCTGAAAACTGCCTGACCATATCTTTCAATC
This sequence comes from Vombatus ursinus, assembly GCF_900497805.2. NCBI lineage: Eukaryota > Metazoa > Chordata > Mammalia > Diprotodontia > Vombatidae > Vombatus > Vombatus ursinus. The sequence goes on along the minus strand of NW_020954596.1, from coordinate 41,894,311 downwards.
ATATAACAATTGGGGAATGACTTGCATTCTTATAAATTCAACTCAGTTTTCTATATATTTTAGAAATGAGACCTTTATCAGAGACACTGGCTATAAAACTTGTTCCACAACTTTCTATTTCGCTTCTAATCTTGGTTGCATTGGTTAAGCTTGTGCAAAACCTTTTTAATTTAATGTAACCAAAATTACATATTTTACATTTCATAATGTTCTCTCTCTCTGGTTTGGTCATAAATTCTTCCATTCTCTGTAAAACTGACAGAGAAACTCTTCTTTGCTCTCCTAATTTGCTTATGGTATCACCCTTTATGTCTAAATCATGTACCCATTTTGACCTTATCTTGGTATGGGGTGTGACATGTTGGTCTATGCCTAGTTTCTACCATACTCTTTTCTAGTTTTCACAGAAGTTTTTGTCAAATAGTGAATTCTTATCCTAGGAGCTGGATTCTCTTTGTTTTTCAAACAGTAGATTACTATAGTCATTGACTATTGTGAATTGTGTACCTAACTTATTCCACTGATCTGCCACTCTATTTCTTTACTAGTATCAAATAGGTTTGATGATTGCTGCTTCATGATACAGTTTTAGATCTGGTACAGCTAGGCCACCTTCCCTTGCATTTCTTTTCATTAATTTCCTTCATATTCTTGACCTTTTGTTCTTCCAAATGGATTTTGTTATTAATTTTTCTAGCCCTATAAAATACTTTTTGGTAGTTTGATTTGTGTGGCACTGAATAAGTAGATTAATTTAGGTAGAATTGTCATTTTTATTGTATTAGATGACCGTACATGTGAGCAATGGCTATTTTTCCAATTATTTATATCTGACTTTATTTGAGTGAAGTTTTTTAGAATTGTGTTAATATAGTTCTTGGGTTTGTATTGGCAGGGAGAAACCCAAATATTTTATTTCTTCTAAAGGATAGCATTTTTCATCACAAGTCCTTCAGAATTATCTTGTTTCATTGTATTGCTGAGAACAACTAAGTAATTCACAGCTGACCATCTACAATATTTCTGTTACTTTGTACACAGTATATTTCACTTTGCATCAACTCATGAAAATCTCTCTGGGCCTTTTTGAGAGTATTCCACTCATCATTTCAAATCACACAATAGTACTTCATCACAATCAAATACTACAACTTGTTCATCCATTCCCCCAAATTGCCCCCAGAAAAGAGCTGTTATAAATATTTTTGCACAAAAAAGTATTTTTTCTTTTATCTCTTTTGAGATACAGGTTTAGTAGTGGTATTTCTAGGTTAAAGGATACGTAAGGCTTTTTGGCCCTTTGGGCATAGTTGCAATTTTCTCTACAAAATGGTCGAATCAGTTCACAAACTTCCACAAACAGTGCATCAATGTCTCATTTTTTCCCACATCCCCTCAACTATGTGTCATTTTCCTTTTCTGTCCTATTAGTCAATATAACATGTGAGATGTAGTACCTCAGAATTATTTTAATTTGCATTTCTTCAATCAATAGTGAGAGCATTTTTTATATGGCTATAGATAGCTTTGATTGCTTCATCTGAAAATTATTTATATCTTTTGATCATTTATCAACTGGGGAATGACTATTATTTTTTTTTCAAATTTGACTCAGTTCTCCATGTTCTTGAGAAATGAGGCCTTTATCAGAGGAACTTGCTTCAATTGTTTTCACAGATCTATTGCTTATTGTATTTCCCTCTAGCCTATTTCCCCTACCTTGTTTATTGTATTTGCCCTCTCTTTTCACTTCTGACTAACCCCTCCTCCAATCTGCCCTCCATTATATCACCCTTCCTTCTCTTATCTCCTTCTCCTCCTACTTTCCTGTAGATTAAGATAGATTTCTATACTCAATTGATTGTGTATGTTATTCCCTCTTTGAGTCAATTCTGATGGGAGTTTGATTTACTTACCCTCACCTCCACTCTCATCCTCTCCAGTGTAAATGCTTTTTTTGGCTTTTTTATGTGAAATAATTTACCCCATTCTAACCCTCCATTTCCCTTTCTCCTGGTACGTTCCTTTTTTTCACTCTTTAATTTTAGATAACATCCTTTCATATTCAATTCATATGTGTGCCCTCTGTCCATATATGCATATATGTGTATATATATATATATATTCCCTCTATCTGATCTAATAATGGAAAGTTCCTACAAGTTACAAACATCATCTTCCCATGTAGGAATGTAAACAGTGTATCCTTATTAGGTCCCTTATGATTTCCCTTTCCTGTTTATCTTTTCTTATGCTTCTCTTGAGTCTTCTAATTGAAAGTCAAATTTTCTACTCAGCTCTGGTTTTTTCATCAGGAATGTTTGAAAGTCCTCTATTTAATCCTGTGTCATCCTAATTGTGGCTCCATGATACTTGAATTATTTCTTTCTGGCAGTTTACAATATTTTCTCCTTGACATGGGAGTTCTGGAATTTGGCTGTAATATTCCTAGGATTTTTCATTTTGGGATCTCCATAAGGAGACAATCAGTAGATTCTTTCAATTTCTATTTTACCCTTTGGTTCTAGAATATCAGGGTAGTTTTCCTTAATATTTTCTTGAAAGATGATGTCTAGGCTCTTTTTTTTTATCATGGTTTTCATAAAGTCCAATAATTTTTATTTCTCCTAGATCTATTTTCCAGGCCATTTCTTCCCAATGAGATATTCCATCTTTTCTTCTATTTTTTCATTCTTTTGATTTAGTTTTATTATTTCCTAATTTCTCAAAAAGTCATTAACTTCTATTTGCTCAGTTATAATTTTTAAGGAATTATTTTCTTCAGTGAGCTTTTATTAACTCTTTTTGCATTTGGCCAAGTCTACTTTTTAAGGCATTTTTCTCTTCCTTGGATTTTTTTTTATCATTTGGCCTAGCCTGTTTTTTAAGGTACTATTTTCTTCAGTATGTTTTGTGTCTCCTATACTAAGCTGTTGTAAGATGTTGATTCATTTTTCATGATTTTCTTGCATTACTCTCATTTCTTTTTCCAATTTTTCCTCTGCCTCTCATGCTTGATTTTCAAAATCCTTTTTGAGTTTTTTCATGGCCTGAGAGCAATTCATATATTTCTTGGGTGCTTTGAATGTAGGAGCCTTGACTTTATGTTCTTCTGAGTGTGTGTTTTGATCTTCCTTGTCACCAAAGTAAGATTTTGTAGTCTGAGTTTTTTCTGCTGTTTGTTCATATTCCCAGCCTATTACTTGATGTAACTTTTTGTTAAAATAGGGCTCTGCTTCCAACATAGAGGGTCCACTGTCTCAAGCTTTAGGGGTTTTGTGCAGCTGTTTTCAGAGATACTTCTAGGGACCTGTAAGTTGTCAGTTCTTCCAAGATGGTATGATCTAAGGAGAGGTATCTCCTGCTCTCCTGGCCTGTCTTCTGGTCTGTGAGTGATCACAAGCATTCTTTTCTGTCCTGGAACTGTGAGGAGGGTCCCCCCTCCACTATGGCTGCAAGCTCTGATGTGCTAGTGCTCCTCCTTGCACTGGGACTGCCACCCAGGACTTTGACATCAATCTGAGTTTGGGCAAAGCAACAAAGTCCTCCTCAGTGCTAGCAAAGAGACCCCTGAAATCTCCTTTTGACCAGTTCTACAATCCTCTTACTTTCTGTGGATTGATATCTCAGGAAGCAGCCACTGCTGCTGCTGATTTAGTGGCTGCCAAGGTGTGCTTCTGGTTTGCAGGGCCTGGTCCTCTGCTGGTGTAGCCTTTGCTGTTGCAGCTGGTGTTAAACTGTGCTGCTCTCTCAACCTGGTGTAACAGACCTTTCCTGCTGACCTTCTAAGTTTTCTTTGGTGTCTCTCAGCTGAGCAGTCTGGATACTGCCACTGTTGCCACTGATTCAGTCACCCTGAGGCCTGCTCCTGATTTACAGGGGCCTGGTCTTTGCTAATAAATCCTGGGCTGGACTGAATCCTCTCTCACTTTGGTGCAATAGACCTTTCTTGCCATCCTTCTAAGTTGTCTTGGACTGGAAAATGGAACACTCTGTCTTTTTGTGGGTTCTGCTGCTCTAGAATTTGTTTAGAGTTATTATTTAAAGGTATTTTCCGGGCTTGGGAGAAAGCTCAGGTGAATTCCTGCTGTTACTCTGCTGTCTCATTTCTGCCTCTTCCCATTTTAATTTATGATCATATCTTACCCCCCTTTTCTATCAAGTGATTATTTTTTGTCATGTAATTTTAAAAGTAGGGAAAAAATCAATTTAGGGAAACTAAACAATATATCAAATGTTTACTAGTATATTCAATATTCCATTTCCATTGTCCTCTAATTGCAAAGAACCGAGGAAAATTTATTTTCTACACTTCTCCATGGCCAACCTTGGTCATTAAAATCTGATATTTTTCTCTTTGTGATTGTAGTTGTGCTTTTCAAAATTTTTAGTATTGATTTTTAAAAAGAATTTTAATAAGACAATTTTAGTAATAATCTACAGAAGTTAGTTCAAGGCAGTTCAATAAAAAATTTGTTTTATCCCCATATGTTGTTCTATACCAAATACACTACTCATCTTAAGCAACTGGGCAACATTGATGTCCTTTCTGATTCACCAGAAGCTTCACAATTACTTTCATCTTTTTTTCTGTTTACTCCTCTCCTTTATCACTTTTCTCCACCAGTTGCTCTTTTATCAGGTTAAAAAATGTGTTCTAAGAATTTCTGGGAACTTGACTATAGTTCTGTCTGTCCAATTTGTGACTGGCTTATTTTAAGAGATCCTTCTTGCTTAATAGTGGCAAAGAATGAAATCTGGAAAAGGCACAGTTTCTGAAGTTTAGATGATTTGTAACTATGTCCTGAAGACACTCAAATATTGAGAAGTTTCTACTTTGCAAGAGATATCTATGAACTTGGAGTTTTTTACTGTTTTCATAAGTATAGCTCAATATACTTTTTCCTTTTTATAATCATATTTTTTTTTATTTTATACATTTAAGGTAGTATTTTGAGAAGAATTCCAGAGTTTTTACCATACTTCCACAGGACGTCTATGTCACATAAAAAATGTTAGAAAACCCCTGGTCTACAGGTAAAACAGGGAAATTCCCACCATTTTAGACAATAGCTCACCGAGTCTGTGAATATTCAACATTTGAAGTCCTATAGTTTCATAATTGCTGATCTTCCTATTGTTTCCAATTTTCAGTTTGGTGCAAAAACCATAATTGATCTATTCATTGATCTATCTATTGATCTTTTGGTCTATCTATTGCTTGAACTTGGTAAGGGCTTCTCATTTTATTGTTGCAAATAAAATTCCAAGAGAGAAAATTTCCAAGTATTAAAAATAAATTTATTAAGCAGGCTAGCCAATAATCAACAAATTAATGGTTAATAGTTTACCTCAGTGACCAAAGACAAATATGCAGAATATTAGATCATATTAAATACCCTGCTGTCTTCCAGACAGCACATTGTCGGGACCTTCCCAGGCAATTGAATCATGACACTAATTGGTAGACACCTAATGAGGAGGTGGGCTAAAAGCTCTCAGCCTTTCATAATTAACACAATTACACATAATGAGTGGAGGAGGTCACCTGACCTTATGGCCTGGTCATGAGTTTTGAGCTTTATTTAGCAATCTGGGTACCTTATCAGATTCTTTCTGATTTTGTTTCTCCTTCATGAGCCATGCCTTCCCAAATTCTAATGAAGGGTACAAAGACATAAGTATCTCTTTGGATAGAACCAACCAGCCCAGTTTGGCCTCTTTTACAGAGTAAACAAAAGCCAGAGTCTTATTTGGGTGGGCCCCAGGCCAAACTAGTTAAGGAGCAGATACCTTGACTATCCTTTTCAGGAGTGGGGTTTGACAAAAATAGGAGGAAAAAGGATGGATCACAAATTAATTATTGGTTATTAATATAATAGTATAGTATTAATTTTCTTCACTATGTTGAAAGCTCAGTCTACCTGTTAATATTTGACATCCACTGTTAAGTTCTGCCGGACATAGAGTGTTTGAGGGTGTTTTTTCTTTCTTTTCATTTCAGTAGAGGAAACATTGTGCTATAGATGTCCCTTTTAGTCCTTTTAGCACAGTGATGACTTAGACATAACATCTATATATGTTGCTTTAGCCCCTGGCAACAACTGTCTCTTAGCCTCCAATCAATCATTAGAACTTATTTAGCCCTGGCAATATATGTTAGCATCAGGAACTAGAATTCTTTCTATTATATGATTTATTGTAATTTTCTCAGGTACATTTGTAGTTTCAGAAAATTTTCAATCACATATCACATGAGACCAATAAGCATGAAATGATTGCCCAAGTTTTTGATATAAAGCAAAGGGTGGGAATCATGGGAAAGGGTTAGAAGCATCATGAAGAGAAACAGAGTAAAGCTAAGATGGTGTCCCTGGCTCATTGTGGTCTGCAAGAGATAGCATATGTTTAGCAAAGGCCAATACATAAAACAACAACCTATAGCCATACTTATAGAAAGCAGGTTGGGGAGTTAAATGTTTGCCAAATAAAAGTCCTGACTTCAGATACTGGATTTGAAAAGTAAGAGAAGAGAAGTTCAGGCTATAACTGGATGTAGTCAGATTGTTAGGGGCTTCCATCTTCCTCAACACAACCACTTCCATTTATGCCAGCACAGACAAGGCAACTTCTAGATGGAGCCGCCAGGCCAACATCCCAAGTGGGATGTGGGGAAGCTCTGGGGTTAAGAGCAACCCTCTCTTTGACTTCAGACCTTTCATCTCCTTTTGTGCCTGTCTTTTGAAGGTAGAAGAGTGGCTCCCTGCACTCAATGATGAATGTTTTCAAACTTGGTCATACTCTATACATCCCAGTGACTCTGAACTCCTATAGATCATCCTACAAACTCCATTCCAATCCTCCACCACCCAATTCCTAATGCCCATACCTCTCAACCCTTCTACCTCAAAGTTTCAACCTAATTCTATCTAGTCCTTCAATTATACCCTCTTGAAAGTGTTCCATAGGTAACAAACTTCTCTTCATCTTAAATCTTTCTCTCCAACTCCTTCTGGATCCACTAAAAATTTATGTTACACAACCTCATCTGGGCCTTCACTGCTGCTAGGCAATACCTGCTTTATCAACTTATTAGTTGATACACTCTACAGTGACTCTTCTAAGCCTTTTCATCCCTCCTTAAACCTCCTATGCCAACCCTTAAGCACTCATCCCCTCAGCTAAGACTCTTGTCTCTTATTTTACAGAAAAAAGTGGCATTTGACCATGAATTCCATCTTCTTTCCTCTTCCTCAACTCCTATCATTTAGATATGTTCTGTAACTTTCTCCACCTTCACACTTCTCTCACATGAAGTGGCCTTACTCCTTACCAAGTTTAACCCTTCTGCTTGTTTAAATTATTCCATTCTATCCTGTTTCCAACAAATTGCTCCCTGTGTCATCCCAATTCTTTTACTGATTTTCAATCTGTCCCAATCTATTCTCATTTTCTGTTACCTACAAACATGCCTATGTCTACTGCATTCTGAAAACAAAACAAAACAAAACAAAATATCTCAATTGATCCTCAAATCCCCACTAACTATTGTCCTATATTTCTTTGTCCCTTTGAAGGTAAGCTCCCCCAAATTACCTCCAAACAATTTAAATAAAATTTAAAATGAATTCTGGAGCAGCAGAACCCGCAAAGGATGATATGAAACATTTTTCCAGCCCAAGACAACTTAAAAGGTCAGCAAGAAAGGTCTGTGACAATGGGGCAAGAATGGAATACAGTCCAACACAGTCCACAACCCAGCAAACCACCTTATGGGTGACTGAATCAGCCATGGCAGTGATGACGTCCAGACATTTCAACCCACAGATGCTAAGAGTGGTTGGACAACTGATCAGAAGGAGATTACAGAAGTCTCTTTGCTGGTACTGGGTACACAACTCTGTTAAAATTGCCCACATACAGACACCAATTAAAGTCCTAGGTCTCAGTCCCAGGGAGAAGAGGGGTACAATTACATCAGAACTTGCAACTGCTGGGGAATGGAGACCCTGGTCACAGTTGCATGGTGGAAAAGAGTGCTTGTACTCACTCAAATGCCATAGCACATTCCAGGAGAGTAGCGACCATAGCTCTGTTTAGATCACACCATTTTAGAAGAATTGAAAACTTACAGACCCACAGAACTAGCCCTGTGGGGACCACCAAGAAAGGCATAAAGCTTGGGACCATGCCCTGTACGTCTTAGGAGCAGAGCTCTACTTTACCCTAGAGTTAAAAAGTCAAGAATTAGGTTTAGAAAATGAACAAATGAAAAAAAGAACCTGACCATAAAAAGTTACTATAATGACAGCAAAGATTAAAACACAAACACAGAAGAAGACAACAAAGAAAAACTGCTACATATAGCATATACATAGCCTCAAAGAAAAAAAATGTGATTTCATCTCAGGTCCAAAATGAATCCCTGGAAGAGCTCAAAAGTGATTTTAAATATCAAATAAGAGAAGTAGAGGGAAAATGGGAGGGGGATGATAATAATGTATGAAAATCATGAAGAAAAAGAGTCAAAAGCTTGATAAAGGAAGCATACATACACACCCACAAACCTGAAGAAAATAATATCTTAAAAAAACAGATTAGGCCAAATGGTAAAAGAAGCACAGAAATCCACTAAAGAGGAGAAATCTTCAATTGGACAAATAGAAAAGAGAGGTGCAAAAATTCACTGAAGAAAAGAATTCCTTAAAAAATAGAATTGGCCAAATGGAAAAGTTCCAAAAGCTCACTGAAAACAATAATTCCTTAAGTATAAGAATTAGACAAGTAGAAGCTAATAGCTGTATGAGACATCAAAAAGCAACAAAACAAAATCAAAAGCATGAAAAAATAGGAGAAAATGTGAAATATTTCATTAAAAAAACTGACTTGTAAAATAGATTAAGGAAAGATTATTTAAGAACTTTTAGACATCTGAGGGCAGAGCCAAGATGGCGGAGGAAAACCAGTAACTTACTCAAGCTCTCCCCCAAACCCCTCCAAATACCTATAAAAATGACTCTAAACAAATTCTAAAGCAACAGAACCCACAAAAAGACAGAGTGAAACAAATTTCCAGCCCAGGACAGCCTGGATGGTTGATCAGAAAGGCATATCACACTGGGTGGGGAGAAGAGAGTTGTTCAGCATGGGCATGCAGGCCACAGTGAAACTGGAGCAGGCCTCAGAGGACTGAATCACAGGCAGCTGTGGCAGTTTCCAGACTTCTCAACCCATGAACACCAAAGACAACTTAAAAGGTCAGTGGGAAAAGTCTGTTTCTGTGGTGCTGAGAGAGGACTGTGGGGTTCCAGCCCCATTCAACAAGCTCTGTCCCGGGGTGGCGGCTGCCTCCTGAGCTTCTGGAGCACAAACTGAGGGGGAATACAGTGGCTGATCAGAGGGAGATTGCAGGAATTTCTCTGCTGGTGCAGGATTCTTTTGCTTTGCTTGTGCTTGGATCTGGGTCACACTTCTGGGTGGCAGTCCTGGGGTGAGGAGGAGTGCTGGCATGGTGGAGCTTGTAGAGGTTGTGGAAAGGAAACCCTCCTCACAGTTCCAAGACAGAAAAGAGTGCTTGTGGTCACTCATAGACCATAGCATAGGCCAGGAAAGGAGTAAACACTTCTCTCTTGATCATAGCACCGTGGAAGAACTGAAAATTTACAGGTCCCTAGAAGTATCTCTGAAAACAGCTGCACAAAACCCCTGAAGCTTGAGACAGTACATTTTCCACACTGGAAACAGACTCCTACCTTAACAAAGAGTTTATAACTCAAATAATTGGCCAAGATCAAGAGCAAGCAGCATAAAAAGAGTCAGACTATATTATCTTACTTTGATGACAATAAAGATCAAAACACACAACCAGAAGAAGACAAAGAAGCCAAAGCTCCTACATCCAAAGCCTCCAAGAAAAATATGAATTGGTCTCAGGCCATGGAAGAGCTCAAAAAGGATTTTGAGAAGCAAGTAAGAGAAGTAGAGGAAAAACTGAGAGTGATGCTAAAGGAGACTCAAAAAATACTGAAGAAAATAACGCCTTAAAAAATAGCCAAATGGCAAAAGAAGTTCAAAAAGCCAATGAGGAGAAGAATGCCTTAAAAAGGAAAATTGGCCAAATGGAAAAGGAAGTCCAAAAGCTTACTGAAGAAAATACTTCCTTAAAAATTAGAATGGAGCTATTTGAAGTTAATGACTTTATGAGAAATCAAAACACTGTAAAACAAATCCAAAAGGAATGAAAAAATAGAAGAGAATGTGAAATATCTCATTGGAAAAACAACTGACCTGGAAAATAGATCCAAGAGAGAGAAATTAAAAATTATTGGACTATCTGAAAGCCATGATCAAAAAAACAGCCTAAACATCATCTTTCAAGAAATTATCAAGGAAAACTGCCCTGATATTTTAGAACCAGAGGGCAAAATAGAAATTGAAAGCCCCACCAATCTCTTCCTGAAAGAGATCCCCAAAGGAAAACTCTTAGGAATTTTGTAGCCAAATTCCAGAACTCCCAGGTCAAGGAGAAGATATTGCAAGCACCCAGAAGGAAACAATTCAAGTATTGTGGAAACACAATCAGGATAACACAAGATGTAGCAGCTTCTACATTAAGGGTCTGGAGGCATGGGGTATGATATTTCAGAGGGTAAAGGAGTTAGGACTACAACCTAGAATCACCTACCCAGCAAAACTGAGTATAATCCTTCAGGGCAAAAAATGGGCATTCAATGAAATAGGGAACTTTCAAGCATTCCTGTGGAAAAGACCAGAGCTGAATAGAAAATTTGACCTTCAAATACAAGACTCAAGTGAAACATGGAAGAGGCAAACAGGAAAGAGAAATCATAAGAGACTTATTAAGGTTGAACTGTTTACATTCCTGCAGGGCAAGATGATATTTGTAACTCATGAGTCCTTTGTCAGTATTAGGGTAGTGGGAGGGAAAAAATATATGTGTATGTATAGATAGATAGATAGAGGGCACATGATGAGTTGAATATGAAGGGGTGATAACTGGAAAATAAAATTAACGGGTGAGAGAGTACTATACTGGGAGAAGGAGAAAGGGAAAAGTAGAATGAGGTAAAATATCTCACATGAAACAGACAAGAAAAGGCTTTTACAGTGGAGGGGAAATGGGGGAAGGTGAGAGGGAATAAGTGAATCCTATTCTCATAGGATTTGGCTTAAAGACGGAATAACATACACAATGGGGTATGGAAATCTATCTTATCCTATAGGAAATAAGGAGGGGAAGGGGACAAGAGAGCAGGGAGTTGATAGAGGGGAGGGCAGATTGAAAGAGGAGATAATCAGAAACAAACAATTCCAAGGAGGAACAGGGTCAAAAAAGAGAATAGAATAAATGGGGTATAGGATAAGATGAAGGGAAATATACTTAGTTTTTCACAACAAGGGTACTATGAAAGTGTTTTGCATGACTACACATCTATAACCTGTGTCAAGATGCTTGCCTTTTCAATGAGGGTGGGTGGGGAGGGAGGAAAGGAGTAAATTGTAACCCAAAGTTTTAAAAACACATGTTAAAAATTTAAAAAAAATTAAAAAAAGAATTATTAGATATCCTAAAGCCACATTCAAAACAAAACAAAAACAAACAAGCCACAGCACCATCTTTCAAGAAATTATCAAGGAAAAATGTCTGGGTATCCTAGAACCAAGGGCAAAATATAAATCAAAAGACCTCCTGAAAGATGTTCCAAAATGAAAACTCCCAGGACTATTTTAGCCAAAATCCAGGGATCCCAGGTCAAGGAGAAAATATTGCCAGCAGACAGAAAGAAACAATTCAAATAACATGAAGCCACAGTCAGGAGAACACAAGATTTAGCAGCTTCTACATTAAAGAATCAGAGGGCTTTGAATATGATATTCTGGAAGGCAAAGGATCTAGGAATACAATGAATAGTCATCAAGTCAGCAAAACTGAATATAATCCTTCAGGCAAAAAAAAAAGCAATGAAATAGAGGAATTATAAGCATACTTGAAGAAAAGACCAAAGCTTAATAGAAAATTTGACTTTCAAATACAAGACTCAAGAGAAGCATAAAAAATAGGTATACAAGAAAGAAAAATCATAAGGGATTCAATAAGAGTAAACTGTTTACATTCCTACATGGGAAGATAATATTTATAACTTAACTTTCTCATTATTAAGGCAGTTAGAAAGAGTATTTAAAGATAGAGTACATGGGTGTAAGTTGAATATGATGAGATGATATTTAACAAAATAAATTTAGGGAATGAGAAACAGGAATGCACTGGGAGAATGGGAAAGGGAGAGGTAGAATGGGGGACATTATCTTAAATAAAAGAAGCGTGAAAGAGCTTTTATGCTAGAGGAAAAGATAGGTGGATGGGGTGGCAGACAATGCTTAAACTTTATTATCATCAGAATTGGTTCAAAGAGGGAATAACACACACACTAAGCTGGGTATAAAAATATATCTAATTATACAGAAATTTAGAAAAGGATGAGAGACATGGGGGCTGATAGAAGGGAGACTAGATTGGGAAAAAAAAAGTAGGCAGAAGCAAAACACTTTTGAGGATGGACAGGGTGAAAGGCAAAAGAGAGTAGGATAAACAAGGAAGAAAATAGAATGGAAGGAAATACACAGTAATCATAACTGTTAAAACAAATTACACAGCAAGTTTCTCTGATAAATGCCTCATTTCTTAAATATATAAGAGCCATTACCAATTGATAAATGGTCAAATGATATGAAGAGGCAATTTTCAGACAAAGTAATCAAAGTTATTTACAGTCATATAAAAATGTTCTAAGTCACTATTGATTAGAGAAATGCAAATTAAAACAACTGAGGTACCACCTCACACCTACTAGATTGGCTAATATGACAGAAAAGGAAAATGACAAATGTTGGATGAGATGTGGGGAAACTGAGATATTTATACCCTGTTGGTGGAGTTGGGAACTGATTCAGTCATTCCAGAGAGCAATTTTGAGCTATGTTCAAAGAGCTATATAACCATACATAGCCTTTGATCCTGCAATACCACTGCTAGGTCTGCATTCCAAAGAGATTTAAGAAAAGGAAAAGTACTTTTATGTACAACAATATTTATAGCAGTTCATTTAATGGTGGCAAGTAATTGGAAATTGAGAGGAGGCCTGTCAATTGGGGAATGGCTGAAAAAGTTGTGATATATGATTGTGATGGAATACTATTGTACTGTAAGAAACGACAAGTAGGATGTTCTCCAGAAAACCTGGAAAGACCTACATGAATTGATGCAAAGTGAAATTAGCAGAACCAGGAGAACATTCTACACAGTAATAGAAATATTCTAAGATGATCACCTGTGAATGACTTAGCTATTTTCAGCAATACATTGATCCAAGACAATTCCAAAAGACTTATGATGAAAAATTCTATCCATCTCCAGAGAAAGCTCTGATGGATTCTGAATGTTGATCGAAGCATGCTCTTTAATTTTTTTTCTTTTTTTTTAATCTATGTTTTCATTCACTACATGGCTAACATGGAAATATGTTTTGCATGATTGCATATGTAATACTTACATCAAATTGATTATTTTCTCTATGAGAGAGGAAAGGAAGGGAGAGAATTTGGAACTCAAAATTTGAAAAGAAAAGAATGCAAAAATTGTATTTACGTGTAATTAGGGAAAATATAATATTAAATAAATACATTTTAAAAATAAAATAAATAAATTTAATTGATCCAAAATAGATCTCATCTTTCCCCTTAAATTTCTTTCCTCCTACATTACTTATTAATCTAGAAGGCAACACCATTTTCCCAGGCCCTCAGTTTTGCAACCTAGAAGTCATCCTGGATTTCTCATGGTCTCCCCCTCCCCCTCATACCCAATTTGTAACCAAGTTCTGTTACTTCAACTTTGCTACATTACTTATACATGCCTCCCACTCTGCTTTGATCCTGCTACCACTCTAGTGCAAGCCCTCTTGAATTCATGCCTGGATTATTGCAGTGGCCTACTGGTAAGTCTCCCTGCTTCATGAGTTTCCACATTTCAAATCATTCTCTATTAATCCACAAAATGATTTTCTTAAAGTGCATGTTCAGCCATGGCACTCCCATGCTAAAGAAATACCATTGGCTTCCAATTTCCCCCAAGAGAAAATACAAAACACTATTTGGCATTATTTGACATTCAAAATCTTACTTACCCTACCCCCCTCTGTCCTTTCCAGTCTTTTTACACCTTCCCTAAACATACTCTTTGATCCACTTCCACTTGTCTCCTGGCAGTTCCAGGAACAGGACATTCCATCTCTTGATTGGGGGATTTTTTTTCATTTATATTTAATTTGATTTTGTATCTTTATAACTTCTATCACATATAATTCTGTACTCTAGAACTAAGGAGAAAAATTTGAACCAAAGGAGAAAGTAATAAAATTGAAATTAAGAAAACTATTAAACTAATAAATAAAACTAAGAGCTGATTTTATGAAAAAAATAGATAAACCTTTGGTTAATTTAATTTAAAAAAAAGGAAGAAGAAAACCAAATTACCATTATCAAAAATGAAAATGGTGAATCCACCACCAAGGACGAAGAAATTAAAACAATAATTAGGAACTATTTTGCCTGACTGAATGTCAATAAATTTGACAATCTTAGTGAAATGGATGAATATTTACAAAAATATAAATTGCCCAGATTAACAGAAGAGGAAGTAAAATACTTAAATACCTCCAAATAAAAAAAGAAATTGAACAAGTCATTGATGAACTCCCTAAGAAAAAATTTTCAGGGCCAGATGGAATTACACGGGAATTCTATCAAACATTTAAAGAACAATTAATTCCAATACTATATAGACCAATTGGGAAAATAGGTTTTACCAAAGAAGGAGTCTTACCAAATTTTTTTATGATACAGATACGGTGCTGATACCTAAACCAGGAAGACTCAAAACAGAAAAAGAAAATTATAGACCAATTTCCCTAAGGAATATAGACATAAAAATTTTAAATAAAATTATCAAATAGATTACAGCAACTTATTACAAGAATAATACACTATGACCAGGCAGGATTTATACCAGGAATAGAGGACTGGTGCAATATTAGGAAAACTATCAACATAATTGATCATATCAACACCAAAACTAACAGAAACCACATGATCATCTCAATAGATGCAGAAAAAGCTTTTGACAAAATACAACACTTATTCATATTAAAAACATTAGAAAGAAGAGGAATAAATGGAGTCTTCCTTAAAATAATAAATAGCATCTACCTAAAACCTTCAGCAAGCATCATATGTAATGGGGACAAGCTAGAAGCATTTCCAATAAGATTGGGGGTGAAACAAGGATGTCCCTTATCACCACTGTTGTTAAATATCATACTGGAAGCATTAGCTTTAACAATAAGAAAAAGAAACTGAAGGTATTAGAATAGATAAAGAAGAAACAAATCTATAACTCTTTGCAGATGGTATGATGATATATTTAGAGAATCCTACAGAAGTAAGTAAAAAACTACTTGAAATAATAAACAACTTTAACAAAGGTGCAGGCTATAAAATAAATCCACTTATATCTTTGGCATTTCTATATATTACCATCAAAACCCAACAGCAAGAGAAAGAAAGAAAAATTCCATTTAAAGTTCCTGTAGACATTATAAAATATTTAAGAGTCTACCTCCAAAAACAAACCCAGGAACTCTATGAACACAATTACAAAACACTTTTCACACAAATAAAGTTAGATCTAAATAATTGGAAAAACATGAGTTGCTCATGAGTAGGCCAAGTCAATGTAATAAAATGGCAGTTCTACCTAAGCTAATTTACTTATTCAGTGCCATACCAATCAAACTACCAAAAATTATTTTATAGAGTTAGAAAAAATAATAACAAGATTCATTTGGAAGAACAAAAGGTCCAGAATATCAAGGAAACTAATGAAAAGAAATACAGGGGAAGGTGGCCTAGCCATTCCAGATCTTAAACTGTATTATAAAGCAGCAAACATCAAAACTGCTTGGCACTGGCTAAGAAATAGAGTGGTGAATCAGTGGAATAGGTTAAGTATGCAAAACACAGTAGTCAATGACTATAGTAAACTATTATTTGATAAACCCAAAGACCCCAGCTTCAGCGATAATAACTTACTATTTGATAAAAACTGCTGGGAAACCTGGAAAAGAGTATGGCAGAAACTAGGCATACATCAAAATCTCACACCATATACCAAAATAAAGTCAAAATGGGTTCATGATTTAGATATAAAGGCTGATACTGTAAGCAAACTGAGAGAGCAAGGAATAATTTACCTATCAGAGTTATGGAGAACAGAAGAATTCATGACCAAACAGAAGATAGAGAACATTACGAAAAGCAAAATGGATAACTTTGATTACATTAAATTGAAAAGTTTTTTGCACACACAAAGCCAATGCAGCCAAGATTAGAAGGAAGGTAGAAAGTTGGACAGAATTTTTGCAACCGGTTTCTCTGATAAGAGCCTCATTTCTCAAATATATAGAGAATTAAGTCAAATTTATAAGAAAACAAGTCTTTCCCCAATTGATAAATGGTCAAAAGATATGAACAGGCAGTTCTCAGATGAAGAAAGTAAAGCCATCTACAATCATATGAAAAAATTCTCTAAATCAGTATTGATTAGAGAAATGCAAATCAAAACAACTCTGAGGTACCACATCACACCTACCAGATCGGTTAATATGACAAATCAGGAAAATGATAAATGTTGGAGAAGATGTGGGAAAATCAGAACACTAATGCATGTTGGTGGAGTTATGAAATGTCCCAACCATTCTGGAGAGCAATTTAGAACTATGCCCAAAGGGCTATAAAAATATGCATTCCCTTTGACCCAGTAATAGCAGTTATAGGGCTATATCCCAGGGATATAGCTTAGGATATATCATACAAATGGGAAAAGGTCCCACATGTACAAAAATATTTATAGCAGCTCTTTTTGTGGTGGTAAAGAATTGGAATTTGAGAGATGCCCATCAATTTGGGAATCACTGAACAAGTTTTAAGTGTGAATGTAATGGAATACTATTGTACTATAAGAAATGATGAACAAGCAGACTTCAGAAAAACCTGGAAAGACTTGTATGGTCTGATGCTTAGTGAAATGAGCAGAACCAGGAGAATATTGTACGTAGTAACAGCCACCTTGTGCAATGACTAATATTGATAAATGTAACCCTTCTCAGCAATACAAGGATCTAAGACATCTCCAAAGGTCTCGTGATGGAAAATGCTATCCACATTCAAAGAAAGAAGTATGGAATTTGAATGCAGATCGAAGCATACTATTTGCTTTTTTTTTCTTCTGTTGTGTTTTGTTTCCTCTTTCTGGTGGTTCCTCCTATTGGTTCTAATTCTTACCTACAACATCACTAAAGAAAAAATATGTTTAATAGGAATATACATGTATAGCCTATATCAGATTGTGCATAGTCTTGGGGAGGGAAGTAGGGAGGGAGGGGGAGAAAAATTTAAAACTCAAAAGCTTATGGAAGTGATTGCTGCTAATTCAAAATAAATTAATAGAGTTCCAATGGGATAAAATTGAATTGTTCTTTCACATGAAGCCTCTCAAATACTTTAAGATGGCTACTCTGTAGTCCTAAAATACTCTAGTCTCTTAAACAGCTTGAGGGTCCTCATCTGATCTTCTTTTCACCATCATAGGCCGTCTTCTTATTGCTCTAACTTGTCAATATCCTTTCCAAATTGTGCCACCTCAAACAAGACAGTATTCAAAGAATTACCTGACCAGAGCAGATTGTAATGTGACTGTTGCCTCCCTAGTCCAAGAAACTACTTTTTTAGTGCAGCCTAAGATTACATTTTAAATTAATTCCTTAATGCTTTCAACAATGGACTGTCTCCAGCACAGATATCCTCAATATGCCCTTGTTCTCCATCCATTAAATCATTAATTCATTTAGAATATTATATGGCCCCCTTTTTGACTTAGATTTTTTAAATGTTCTCTCAAATTCTTTTTGTATCATATCTAGTTTAGAGGTCTTAGGATCCAAATATGGAAATTTAATTATCATTGATAATTGAAATAAGTAACTATCAAAAATGATTGATCTGTAACATAAGTAACATATTTGTTAACGTCTTCCCTGTTCTATCTTTGGATGTTTTTGAGAAGATATGGTTCAGACAGAAATGACATCTATCTTTTGTTAGACTTACTTTCCATTCAATTCTTTTGTTGCTATTTTATAAGACAAATATCTTCCATATTTTCTAATATTCTCCTCAAATACTTTATGAATCCATTCATTTTCTAAGATCATGTTATTCTTGGCCATCATTTCTGCCTGCTTGAAAATTAGGTCATGTGTTTGCTAGCTATAGGAGTCTCTGGGTTTTTAGCCTCCCTTTGTAAAGGAGATAATTTTAACTAATTTCAACTTTTTCAGTAAATGGTGATATTTAAGGTAAATATTTTTGTCTTCTTCTATTTCTCTAATTTGGAGGCATCAGTGGTTTATTTGAACAGGCCAGGTTGAAACTATTGTAATGGTAGATAATGTCTTCTTCTGGTCAGCATTTCACATTGATTTTGGCCTTTAACTAATTCATTGCCTCGCACCATACAGCTAAATCTAATATGAGACCATCAATAATTAGACTTTTTACTGTTTAAAACATAGACAATGATAAAAATAAGTGGCAAAAGAATATCATACCCTAAGGAATCTCCAAGAGAGGAACTAAGGTCAAACTAAGAAGGATACATTTCTGCCTTTTCAGGGAGAAGGGAGTCAAAAGGATTGGATACTGGCCTGTCAAATATTGGCCAATCACTCTAAGGTGATGTTTAAAATTTTACACAGAAATACTAATTAGGTAGATAAATGCAGGCATATAAACTGTATTTTTTAGGCCCAGTGACCAACTTAGTAATGATTATAACATACTAGGAGTAAGTAATCTTTTATAAGACATATTTGTCACAAATTGAATAGGTGAGGGCAATCTCATATATGTCAAAGCAATTTGTTCTATGCTTTGTCAAATTATTAAGAATTTGTTTTCCTTACTTCAAAACTAAATTGTCTCTATGTAGTTCCTATCTATTGCTCTTGTTCTGTCCTTTAGAGTCATGAACAAGTCTAATCCCTCTTCCATGATAGCCTTTGAAGCACTTGAAAGTAGCTGCCATGTTCTCTTTTCTGTTCCTTTCAACTGCTTATCACATAGCCATATTCAGCATCTTGATTTTCCTCATTTCATGTTCCAGATTATTGAATTGATGTCCTTCCTAAAATTCAGTGCCCACTGAAAACAATACGGCAAATATGGACAAAGGTATATACAAATACATGAAGGACAAGGTACAGTTAAGTTATTTTCTTCCTTGTTCTGAAGACTATACCTGCCTTAAACTTATCTTTCTTAAGATTTTACTAGGTTTATCATCTGATATATTACATCACCAACTCATATGGAATTTGTGATTCACGAGAATCCTGAAACAATTTTTCAGGAAAATTGTTATATTTAACTTGTGATGCTAGGTTTTTCAAAATGTTTGTTAAATTTAATTCTATTGTACAAGATATTAGGTACTTCTACAAAATTTTGATGAATATGCTATTCATATTTTCATTTAAGCAATTCATTAAAATATTCAACGTTATATGCCAAAAGACCATGATAATATTCTTTATCCAAAAAAGCCGCTCTTAGAAGTTAAAATACCTGTGATTAAAGCCTAGATTTTCTACTTATGATATGAAATGTACAAATTATTATGCCTCAACTTCTTCATTTATAAACTGAGTGTAATGAAATAAAAAACTCTAAAATCCTTTTAAGCACTAAATCTTACATCCTCTATGATCTCGTTGTCATACTATATCAGAAGTCCATCCTTCGGACTGACCACAGAGTTAGGTTTAAGTTGATCAAGTGGTACAATATATTCATAACTGTATTCAATTTACACCTTTCTGTCCTGGCTATAAGCATGTTATTAGAGTCTTTATTAAATTCCTTACTGAAATTGCAATTATGGTATTATTCTTCTGATCATAAATTTGCCATAGTTTGCCACTTTAATAAACCTACTAAAGAAGGAATTGAGGTCAGTCTGGAATGACTTATTGTTATTCAACCCTTATTGGTCCATTGTAATCACATATTTAATTTTCTATGTCCTCCAAAAGTTCTTAACTTGTTATGGGATCCAAGGGAGAAAATAGTATCAGGAAAATAAGGTAGTCAGGGCTATCAAATGTTATAAAATATCCAAGGAGAATGCAGACTGAAATTGCCTTTTGGATTTCGTGACAAAGGCAGTCATTGGAGAGAACAATTTTGGAATAATTTCCTCAGATTCTGTCTATCTGACTCTATATTTTAGAGAGCTAAGGTAAGAACTCAACTTCCCTAACTCCCTTATTTATTTTCTTTTCCCTATACTTCTCTATTTGCCCATTGCTGTAGAAATATTTCAATATTTAACTGAATTCACAATTTATCTATCCCTAATATAAATGTTTAATGAGCCTAGTTTTCTTGTTTATGGAAAAGAATTTACTGTAAAATTGTGTGCAAAGGTGCTTAAATAATTCTCTCTTGACTCATCATAAGGTTATAGTAGATTGAATTTATTGCAGGAATTAGAATTAATGTTTATTGTGTGTATTTTTTTCTCTATTGTAACATTCAATTCAATTCAATTCAATTCAATAAACTGGTGTTCAATGCCTATTATGTGCCAAGCTTTGTGCTACATTTTGGGGATAGAAGTGTGAAAAAAAGTCAGTCCCTGATCTCAAGGAGCTTATATTTTAATGAGGGAAGACATTTAATGAGGGAAGACAGTACACAAACTGAAGCCGAAAGCTGCTGATGGAGTATGGAGAGTTACCTGGACAAATCTGATCCTAGTCTTTTATAAAGAAAGACTGGAAGAAGTTTATTGTTTCACCTTCCAGCTCTCCCATGAAAGGGGAAAGGCAACTGAGGGAGTTAAGAAAGTGTTGACTATCAAAAACTGAGTAAACCACATGGTGATGAGATCAAATTAAGGTGATCAGCTTATCCTGGGTGCAAACATAATTGCAAACATATTGCAAACATAAATGTTGATGAAAACATAAATGCATCAATAAAAAAAAACATAGTCACTAAATCTTATGAATGGAGTCATGGATGTTTATTTCATTAAAAATACGATACTGAGCATATCATATTACTCCCCATACCTCACCCCCTACAAATGCAGGGCTATCCAGATTTAAATATAATTTGCATAATTCTACAATTGCATTCATAAGATTCTTGATGCAAAAAGAGGATATAACATAAAATAAAATAATTTGCTACAATACTCTACAGCTATATTTAAATACAGCACAAAAACAGTCAAATCTAAGATGCAACATCATTCTCTCTCCTCTCTATTCCTACTTCCACCAAACTAGTATAGTACCACTACAGAAACTAAAAAAGTCTAAGTATTTGTACTCTCTATTCATCATTTCCAATCCTGACTGATTTTTCTTTAAATTTTCCTTCAGCACCTTATTGTAGTATTGAGGTGACTTTGGATCCCTAAAGCCTATTTCATTACCAAAGAAGCTGTGTCAAGGTCTATCAAGCTAGGAAAACTTGTATTATAGACCAAGTAATGGAGTGTTGTCTGAATCTAGGAAGCTAAATTCAAAGAGATTAATAGAATCATAGATTTAGGTCAGGAATAGACCTTAGAAGTTATATGCCCAAGAGTGTGTTGGAAAATGCCTAGTAAATAGCTCTTGGGAAAGGGATGATATCTATAGATCGATTGATCAATTGATATATGACACATACTTTTAAGTTTAATATAAATTGTTAACATTTTCTTCATCCCATTTTAAATCTATTTAGAAAATAAAAGAATAAATCAAGATCTGACTTGTAGCATTTGTTGATGGCAAAGGTGTAAATACTCACACTGAAGATGTAAAAATTGGCTCTCTCACAGTGGTTCAAAATGACTCTGGCATACCTCCACATCTAATTTAACACTATCCTTTCCAAACCCTGAATTTTATAGATGGGGAAGTTGAAGTCCAGAAAGGTTAAATCTTTGTGCAAGATCACACATGGAGTAACACAGGTTAGATTTCAGCCTAGGTCATATGACCCCAAATCATATGAATATTCACAGGATAAAAAAAAATAATCCAGAAACTGCATGGTTATCTGCTTGAATTATAGCTGAACAGCAAGAGCTACTGAAGGGAAAGGTTCCTCTTTCCAACTTATTCAAAAGTAGCCCGTGACTTTTCATGGGAAAATAAAAGTAAAGTCATAGGGATAGCTAAAGTATCTGTGCCTGCATTCCCATTGCATTTTCCATTTTGGCCATGAAGTTGGAGACTGATGCTCCAACTACTTATGCCTTTGATCTGATACCTTTTGGAGCCTCCAGGCCATTATCTTCTCTCACTCTCCCAGAAAGCCATTAAGAGGAAGGGACTATTTAATTTTTGTACATCTTTTCAGAGCACTGCACATGGTAGGGAAGAATAACTATGAACTGAATATCAATCTTTTGTTTAAGGACACATATAATAAATTATTCATAGCACTGAAAATAGGTTCATTTGCCCAATTTAGCTTTTCTTGCCAAAGCTATAAAGGTAAAAGTGTCCAGTAATTGAACTGAAAGAAACTATTTTGCCAAATTCTAGGAAAATAAGGGAAAAGCATTTGAGATAATGATGCTGACATCTGCTGCCCTTTAAGTGAACTGAACTATCTATTTATCAACAGATCTTTTGGTTGGTGACTAGTATGAGAGTGTGTCACAATGTCATTTATAGATACATTTCTGGAAATAAATAATGTCTTCCATTGACTGGTTTCTTCTAATTGTTGCAAGTTACCATTGTATAATCTACAAGCAGTAAGATTTTGTGGTCTTCCATTGTGGAGTCCATTGTGAAGGACAGTAAGTATTTAATAAAAGGTTTTTATTTTTTCATTCATTCTTTCATTCATACTGCATGTCTTTCTATGCATATCTTTGTGTAATTTAATAGGATATCATAAAGTATGATTTGTGCCATAGATTGGGATATTCTTTCCACATTGCTCACCAATTACTGCCAGGTGAATTGGAAAAACAAGACTCAAAAATGTAAGCATCAGCAATATCAGCATGTTAATACAGTTTCATTGGGTTGGTCATGTCTGACTAATTGAGGATGTTCAGAAACAGCTCATTTTCACTAGATAATTAAGAACTGTATTCATTTTGTATTAAAGTCTGTCATTCAGCAACTAATTCAGCTTGAATATTACTATTTATTTTTGTGGCACCAAGTGAGAGGAGGAATAAATCTCTCACCCAACAATATTGCGTGGGTTCTACTAATTTTGACAGTTACTCTACAAATGCATCCTTAAAATTATATCTCTTTGGGTAGAAAAAAAACAATGCATATATGTATACAAACAGAAACATACACACTAAAAGAATTCTGATTTTATGTTAGTCTATGTTACATAGGTACACACACACACACACACACACACAATACACACACATATTGGCAAATCATTGTCCTGAGCTGCCTTATAATTATTTTACCTAAAAGTTGATTTTCTTCATGGATTTTCCCACAAAAATGAATTCATAGATCTGATCAGGAATGTGTGTGTATATATATATATATATATATGTATGTATATATATGAATATATATGTATATATGTGTGTGTGTATTATATATAGATAATATACATACTATTCACATATATACCATATGCATCTTTATTTCACTAATGTACATTTTCATTTTTGAAACTTTGATACATTATTTTCTAGTTAGTGAGAACTTTCTGCTTAAAGAGTTGTATTGCAACTACATTTGAAGCCCAAATAGGAGCTTGAAGTTTAATGTCCAGTTAAATGAAGAAGTCTATTGCAGTGATAACTTCTGTCATTTTCTCCACTGGCTTGTATTTGGACTGTGAAATGCTAATCTGCTTGCTGTTCATAGAGATTACAGCAGGGTGAGGCACAGTAGTTTAGGTCTTGCTACCCTGGCAGGCAGCCTGGTGGATTTTTCAGGGCTCTAAATCTGCCTGTCAGGAGATGGGACAAAGGTAACAACTGCTAGTTAAATCAAATTGCCTACAGTAAATTGGACAAATTGTGTTAGCCTCTCTCTTACCCTGGCCCTGGTCCATGTCGGCAAGGACAATGATGTTAAAGTAGGAACTAAACTTGTGAGTGAATGAAATTAATTTTCAAGATGCCACAAGCAACAGCATCAGCTCAATTAAAATCAGCTCACTGAGCAACTCTAATTGTTTTATATGTATGTATATGGATTGTCTCCTAACTAGATAGTAAGCACCTCAGGGCAGGGACTGGATCTCATACTATCTTAGGTCTCTCATTGCCTAGCACAAAGCTGTGTGTATATACATATTACCTCATAATCAAATCCTTGGTGAACTGATATTAATGCTTTATTAACCATGGACATGGAGGAGGAAACTGCACACTTTTCCTCCCTCACCTTCTCTACTGCTGCCTTTCTGAATCTACAGTAATGGGATGGAGGATGGATTTATCTTCTCTGTATCAATTATCAATTTTTATGTGCTGCATTATTTAGTTAAACACTTAGCAACTGTTCTAATTGGATAGAATAGCAGATCTTGGAAGATAAGATGCAAAATGAGACATCTATATTTCAGAAACAATGTGGGAACTTGTTTTGCTGGACTGTGCATATTTATTGTAAAGGTTTTGTTTCTGTTTTTCTTTATTATTTTTTTCCAATTGGGGTGGGAAAAAGAAAAAGTGAATGCTTATTAATTAAAAAAATAAAATGATATGTATATATTAATAATTTAAATACATGTATGCATAATGTACATATACATGTGTATAGTTATGTGTGTGAATATGTATATATCTATGTATATACATAAGCATGTATACATAATAGAAAAACAAATATACCAGACCATATATGGGGGATTTTGCCATAGATGGATGTGATCTCAGAGGTCATTCAATTTCATTCCCTAATTTCACAGATGAAAATAGTGACGGACACACATTGCTTCAAAGTTTGCAAGGAATTTTTATGCATTCTGGTTCCTTTGAGTTTCACAATAAGAAATCAGAAATGTGGTAACTAAAATAAGGTATACAACAAATGTAATATTGTTTGGATATATTATATATGATAATATATGATGTCTAAATATATTTATATTACTATAATACCTAATATAAAACAATATTTTGATAACATATTTGATCATGTAGTAACACTATATTGATTGCATTAAAATATAATGTATGGTTATATATTATATAATAATATATGAATGCCTATTGTGGTTTTATATACAAATACATATTTATATATTATAATATATTATACATATGAATACAGTATTAGCTGTATATAATTAAATATTATATTGTTATATATAACACTGCATAATAATTATGGTATATTAGATGATGTTCATATATAATTATTTATTATTATTTGTCTATATAATATTTTTATTATCATATAAAGTGTTCTCCTGGTTTCACAAAATTTATTCTGAACTATTTGATAGAAGTTTTCTTTGAATAATTCCTTTTCTTCATTTCTTACAACACAAGAGTATTTTTATCATGTTAATATATTTTATTTTGTTTGGCTATTCAGTTATTTCTTTATCAACAGTTTAGTTTATTTGCCTTTATTTTAAAAAACCCAAGGCCTCAGGGGACTGAATCATGGGCAGCTGTGGCAATTTCCAGACTTCTCAAACCATGAACACCAGAGACAACTTAGAAGGTCAGTAGGAAAAGTCTGTGACTGTGGTCAGAGAGAAGCTCAGTCCCAACCCCAGTCCCCAAGCATGGCTCTGGGGCAGCAGCTGTTTCTGGAGCTTCTGGGCCACAGACTGAGGGGGAATCAAGTGGCTGATCAGAGGAGGGTTGCAGGATCTCTTTGCTGATGATGAGGCAGGATTCTCTTCCTTTGCCTATGCTTGGATCTAGGTCACAGTTCTGGGTGGTAATCCAGTGGTAATCCAGGGGAGAGGAGGAATGCTGATGTGATGGAGCTTGTAGTGGTGGTGGAGAGAAAACCCTCCTCACAGTTTCAAGGCAGAAAAAAGTGCTTGTGGTCACTCACAGACCAGAGCACAGGCCAGGAAAGCAGTAAACACCTCGCCCTTGATCATACTACCTTGGAAGAAATGAAAATTTACAGGTCCCTAGAAGTATCTCTGAAAATAGCTACACAAAACCCCCAAAGCTTGGGACAGTACATTCTCCACACTGGAAGCAGACCCCTACTTTAACAAAGAGTTTATAACTCAAGTGATTGGCTGCAATAATGAGCAAACAAATGTGCAAAAAAGGTCAGACCATAGAATCTTTCTTTGGTAACAAAGAAGGTCAAAACATACAACAAGAAGAAGACAACAAAGTCAAAACTCCTACATCCAAAGCCTCCAAGAAAAATATGAATTGATCCTAGGCCATGGACGAGCTCAAAAAGGATTTTGAGAAGTAAGTAAGAGAAGCAGAGGAAAAACTGAGAGTGATGCAAGAAAATCATGAAAAATAAGTCAATAGCTTGCTAAAGGAGACCCAAAAAAATACTGAAGAAAATAACACCTTAAAAAATAGCCTAACCCAAATTGCAAAAGAGGTCCAAAAAGTCAATGAGGAGAAGAATGCCTTAAAAAACAAAATTGACCAAATGGGAAAGGAAGTCCAAAAGCTCATTGAAGAAAATACTTCCTTAAAAATGAGAACGGAGAATTTGGAAGCCAGTGACTGTGAGTAATCAAGACATTGTAAAATCAAATCAAAAGAATGAAAAATTAGAAAATAGTGTGAAATATCTTATTGGGAAAAAAAAACTGACCCGGAAAACATATCCAGGAGAGAGAGAATTTAAAAAAATTATTGGACTATCTGAAAGCCATGATCAAAAGCAAAGCCTAGACATCATCTTTCAAGAAATTATCAAGGAAAACTGCCCTGATATTTTAGAACCAGAGGGCAAAATAGAAATTGAAAGAATCCACCAACCACCTCCTGAAAGAGATCTCCAAAGGAAAAGTGGAATATTATAGTCAAATTTCAGAGTTCCTAGATCAAGGAGAAAATATTACAAGCATCCAGAAAGAAACAATTCAAGTACTGTGGAAACACAATCAGGATAACACAAGATTTAGCAGCTTTTATATCAAGGGACCTCAGGGCTTGGAATATAATATTCCAGAGGGCAAAAGAGATAGGATTACAACAAAGAATTACCTACCCAGCAAAACTTAGTATAATTCTTCAGGGGGAAAATGGACATTTAGTGAAATAGAGGACTTTCAAGCATTTTTGATGAAAAGAATAGAGCTGAATAGAAAATTTGATTTTCAAATACAAGACTCAAGTAAAATTTGAATAGGTAAACAGAAAAGGGAAATCATAAGAGACTTATTAGGGTTGAACTGTTTGCATTCCTGAATGGAAAGATAATATTTTTAACTCATGAGACCTTTGTCAGTATTAGGGTAGTTGGAGGGAAAAATTATATGTATAGATAGATAGATAGATAGATAGATAGATAGATAGATAGATAGATA